>NC_085023.1:20394653-20417153 GCF_963692335.1 Osmerus eperlanus
AGGGAGAGAGAGATAGAGAGAGATAGAGATAGAGAAAGACGGACAGACAGAAAGCGGGAGAAGAGGGGAAGAGGTTGAAAGAGGGCAGGGCTTTACATTTCTCATTCCCTCGCTCTCATTTTGTTTTCATTTCTAAGAGGGTTTTTTTCTGAATGCAACTCCTCCCAACTCCAGCTCTGAAGCATTAGGGCTGACACAGACTAGTTCAACTATCTCATTCACTCCTGTTCTGCGTGCTAGCTCTGCTTCGTTTCACACAAGCCTGAGGCCTGGGACAAGTTTGTTTTTGCAGAGTCTTTCTTCAGATTCACTACACATATAACGTTGGTCTGTAAACATGCACTTTAAACCGCTGAATGTAATGCTGATACAATCTGCATGCCTTCCTATACTGAGATAGCACATGTGTGTGATAAAGTAGAGTATATACACACACAGGGATGCTATCACAAACATACTGTGCACACAAGCATGTGCAGACACACACACAAATATTTTTCCAGTTACTGTAACTCATAAAGATACAGACACAGCACACAGACCAAATTTCCACAGCAAATGAAATGTTGATCTTTTCCATTGCACGCCCAGGTTCATGTGGATATGAGGGATTGTAATCTCCTAATTCATTCATCAGGGATTACTCACTCAGCCATGCAGGGATCTCCCTCCCTCCTCCCCCTCCCTCCCCCCTCCCTCTCTCCCTCCCTCCCTCCCTCCTCCCCCTCCCTCCCTCCCTCCCTCCCCCCTCCCTCTCTCCCTCCCTCCCTCCTCCCCCTCCCTCCCTCCTCCCACCCCCTCTCTCCCTCCCTCCCTCCTCCCCCTCCCTCCCTCCCTCCCTCCCCCCTCCCTCCCTCCTCCCCCTCCCTCTCTCCCTCCCCCCTCCCTCTGTCCCTCTCTCCCTCCTCACCCTCACCTCCTCCTTCTCCCCCTCCCCCTCCCTCCTCCCCCCTTACTTACCCCTCAGTCACAGATGGCATCAGACACTTGTTTCTCTGTCTTTCTTTCTCTTTCTCTTTTGCTCTCTCTCTCTATTTCTCTCTCCTTCTTTCTCACTTTCTCTCTCCTTCTATCACTCTCTTTTCCTCTTCCTACTTACACAACTCTGACCCGCAACCACAGTCATGAATGAATGTGCAGAGTTGCAGTCGAGATTATAATATTTCTGATACTAAACTCTCTCACTGTCTTTCTCTATTCCCCTTCTCCCAATAAGACCCATGGAGTTAGAGAGACTGAGTGAGAGAGAAAGAGAGAGAGTGTGAGAGAGAGAGAGAGAGAGAGAGAGAGAGAGAGAGAGAGAGAGAGAGAGGAAGACAGAGAGAGAGAGAGAGAGAGAGAGAGAGGGAGAGTGTGAGGGGAAGAAAAGAGAGAGAAAGGAAGAGAGAGGGGAAGAGAGAGATAGAGATAAGAGTGTGTGTGTGTGAGAGAGAGAGAGAGATAGAGAGTGTTCCAGGCTTCTCTGTCTAATCCTCATGGAGAGATTGACTTTACTGTTGCCATTAGTGATGAGGAGGACAATCACTTTATGACATTAAGAGGACATCTGGTCCCCCCCCCCCCCCCCCCCCCACACACACACACAATGTTTTATCAGTTTCACAGCACTGCTTGCAGTATAAGTCCATCTACGGGATAGTACAGCTCAGTGGTTACAGCATTTGCAGATCAAAAGGTTGCAGGACAAATCCCCTTATACTGTATGTATAAAAAGTATCCGCTAAGTGAGTAAGGGACGTCATAAGATGATGTGCCCATAGCAACGGTCTGCCGTTCAGTAATAACAGACCGTGGAATGTCGTAATTGACCAATTAGCATTGAGCATTCAACAAAGAGCCCGTAATAACACCACTGTGTAAACAGCACGTTAATGCACGTATGACATGCAGTACTTGATATTCAAAGTAGGAATTGGTATTGATGTTCTGCAGTGCAGAGCTACACAGGAGAGCCATGTTGCAGCAAGGTCACATCCTGCAGTGACATAAAGGCCATGAGGGGCCAGCCTCACCACACTGGCACCATGACTTCTAACCTCCGGCCGGGATTGAATCCAGAGGCGACACAGCCTGATGACACATTTATTTGCATGACACGGCTCCTCCCCCTTCTTCCCCTTCTCATCTCCCTCTCCCTCCCTCTCCCTCTCCCTCTCCCCCATCTCCCTCTCCCTCTCCCCCATCTCCCTCTCCCCCATCTCCCTCTCCCCCCTCTCCCCCCTCTCCCTCCCCCTCCCCTACCCTTCCCCCCTCTCCCTCTCCCCCATCTCCCTCTCCCTCTCCTCTACCCCCTCTCCCCCCTCTCCCTCCCCCTCAAACCAGCCTCCCTGGCTCCCCTACTTACTGCCCGGTCCTCTCCCTGTTAATCCTAACTCCTGCGTGCAGAGCTGCACCCATCTCGTGCGTAATCTTCCGTTCCCAGAGCGAGCATCATAGGATATGACCAAACACGCTAGAGGAAGCCTGCTAGTGTGTCCCGCTCGTACTGACCTGGGCTGGCATTGTGGAGATCAGGCCTGCAGGCATCCAGAGCTGTGAGAGCAGACACCCTGCACAGGAGGAACCGCAGCGGGGGCGGAGCCTCGACCATGTTTGGGCGTTCTGTGGGAGGGGGAGCTGGGAGACCATATAAGGGCATGGTTTACTCCAAAGGAGTTTCCATGGTGTCTCTATATTAAGAGAGCGTGGGGAGGGTCTAGTGTGTGAGATGAGAGCTGTTGATTAAAGGCCATTAGGGTCTTTTGTTTTGAGTGTAATGCAAGCACCAGCCTAATTGGATTCTAAAGTGTGCAACAATACAGTTTCTCCATTGATAGGCCGTCCTTGCTGTTATGATGAGAGACACTAGTTCCATCTTTTACTTCCTCCTCTCAGAAAAGCCTTGGTTCAATGTCTCTCTCTCTCTGTGTGTCAGATAGACGATATGAACAGTCGCGTCAATAAATGCGTTTTCATTTCCACGGCAACCTCTCCCCTTCTGTCACTCGGTAAAACCAAGAGATAATCTCACAGTGATTACGATCAAAACCAGCGTTGCCTAGCAACACACAATTAAGGAATATGCTTTCAAGGCGGCTTTGCGGGTCGTCCATTACCAGATGAAAATTACCGGGGCAACAAATGTCAGTTGCATGCAGATGGATGTACTGATTGTGTTTAACTTGAGCGCGCCAGAAAGAAGCCCACCACCGTGAGCTGTCTCACAACACACAAGTCCACCGAAGCTCTCACTGTGTGCTATCACGTCTTATACCACACAGGTATTACAGCAACCTCTCCCTGTGCCTGGTAACCTTGATAACATTTACATTTACATTTAGTCACTTAGCAGACGCTCTTATCCAGAGCGACTTACAGTAAGTACAGGGACATTCTCCCCGAGGCAAGTAGGGTGAAGTGCCTTGCCCAAGGACACAACGTCATTTGGCACAGCTGAGAATCGAACTGGCAACCTTCTGATTACTAGCCCGGATAACCAGGAGGCAGCAGAGGCGGGGGCCGGGGCTGAGGCCGGGGCTGGGGCTGAGGCTGGGGCTGTGGATGGGGCGGGGGCCGGGGCCGGGGCTGTGGATGGGGCGGGGGCCGGGGCTGTGGATGGGGCGGGGGCTGTGGCTGAGGCCGGGGCTGGGGCGGGGGCTGGGGTTGGGGCTGAGGCGGGGGCTAGGGCGGGGACTGTGGTTAGGGCTGATGCTGGAGATAGAGCTGTAGATGGAGCACAGTGCAAGGAGCAGCGAGCTGCAGTTTATGTGATGCAATCTAAGTGACATGTTGTCTCAGCCTCAATCCCTCAGTTTTCAAGCTTTTACTATTCGTACTTCTGGTCAGACGCTGACTGCATTTCCCTGCCTCTGTACTCGTACAGAGCAAACTGACAATAATGTGGAATCTGATCTAATTTTAACTGCCATTATGTAATCTTCTGCCATTAGCAATCAGCAGTTCCCAACAAGTTCTAGAAAACAGGCTAGGTCATTTTGATACATTAAACTAATGGCTTACAACTGGAACACTCGCATCACACACACACACACGCACAGAGTTATGATCTGTTCACTAGTTTATACACACCTCACACATCACCTGCAAAAGCCAGTTTGAAAAAATAAACTAACCATAACTCCATGTGCATACGTCATTAGGGCGCGTGTCCCTGGTTTATCATTGTGCATCAAAATGACCTAACCTCATTCCTCCAGCACTGGTTGGAAACTATTCCACAACACACACAGTGTAAGTGTGTAACATACGGGTGAACCGCATATTACTGTAGCTGGTGTTCACTTCCTGTCTCCAAATAAGGGTGCAAGCTCACTCTTTGGCAGAAACACTACGATTTAAGGACAGCAATTGCTGACGAAACACAGAAAGTAGGTCATAGGGCAGATTAAGAGTCTTCCAGTCCAAAAGTTATCCATTTAGGACACTAAACTGGCCATAATCCAAACCAACACGAATACGTTTTTGGCTCAACCAAAAAACAGGTAAGAACGGTTGAACATGCACTGATATCCGTTTTTCAGATCATATTTCATATTTCTTCACATTTCCGATTCTATTTTAAGCATTTTCACAAACAGTATAAGAGAGAGAACCAGGTGTAACATAAAGTACTAAAAGTACTAAGTCATTAATAGGCATATTCTAACAACAGGCATCACACTTCACTGCAACAATGAAAGTGTGACCACCATGTACTGTACCAAGCTATCAAGTCATGCTCGGTTACTATTTCCTGTTCCTGTCAAATGGGTCCTTACCAAGAGCAGACCCATCTTGGGATGTATATTTAGCCATAAAACAGGAACCAACACGTTGTTTGAGAGGCACCCTCATATGAGACAGACCCAAAATACACACAGAAAGGGTACTTCAGTTTTTATCTGCGATTCGAGACTGCTGTGAAGCAGCTTTCAGTTTTCTACGAAAGGCTCTTACATAACTGGCCTCTTTTGAAACTGAACCATCCAACAGCTACACGAAAAAATCAAAATCTCTCCACAAAGAGAAATCCCCACAGAGAATGGGACCTTGAGATAAACCAGAGGGATGAATAAAAAGAGATGATTAAAGAGGGAGTTACTTGTGTCTGGCGAGGCCATGGTCGAGACGATAACTGGTGGGCCAGTACGTCGGCTGAGCTTCTGGTTGGCCGCGTTCTGGCCCTGCATGGCCGACCCAGCGGGCTGCATGGCCTGGTCCGGAGAGGGTCCCCCAGGCTTGCGCATCATCTGGGGGCTGGGGTGAGGGCTGTGCATGGGGGACATGGGCGGAAGGCTTCGGTCCCGCTTCATCAGCTCCATGGGGACAGTGTAGTTGGTGGAGTAGGCCTTGGGGGCGTGTTGGGGTGGCGGCAGGGCGGGCATGGACAGTGGCATCTGCTGGGGCATTCCGTGCATCCCTGGCATGGAGCCGGTCATGTGCTGGGGCATGGTCACCATCATCTGCATGCCCGGCATGTGGACGCCAGGGTGCTGGGAGTAGGCGGACATGGGGCGTGGCTGGACGGGAACCATGGCCCCGCTGTAGGGGCTTGGGGAGCGGGGGTAGCCCGTGGTCTCCAGGAGGTGCTGGGAGGGGGCGCTGTTGGGCCTCCTGCCCATCACCTCTCCCATCCTGGGGGAGATGGTCTGCATGCCTCCTGGTGTCTGTGGAGGCATCATGTGGGGGTCCAGGCCCATGTGCTGCTGTTGCTGCAGCTGCTGCTGCTGCTGCTGGTGCTGGTGGTGGTAGAGCTCTCTGCTCTGGTGGCTGAAGCTGTTGGAGCGGCCACGGAGAGGCGTCTGGGGCTGGGGGGGCGCCAGAGGGGCCTCCTGGGGCCTCTTGCAGCTGACAGCCACCCTGGAGAGCACCCGCGCCTGGCCCAGGTTGGGAGCCACGGAGCGCACGTCGTTCTCCTCCATGACGGCCAGCATGGCGGTGGAGTCGAAGCCCTGCTGGATGAGGGAGGAGATGGTGCTCTCCGACAGGCCCTCGTTACGCAGCAGCGCCAGGAACTCTGGGTCCACCGTCTTCTTGGGGTCCAGAGGCAGGGCGGGGGTCTGGGGCGCCGTGGAGGGCGGAGGGGGCAGCGGGGTGGGGATGGGCGAGGGCTGGGGCGGGGCGGGGGCGGCGGTGGGGGGAGGAGGAGGAGGCAGGGGTAAGGGGGCGTTGGGGTCGTAGATCTGCAGGTTGGACAGCGGCTGCTGGGAGGGCTGTGGGACCCCGTAGGGCGAAGGGCTCTCCTGCCTCATCATCATGCCTGCCTGGGAGGACGGGTCCACCACCAGGCAGGTGGCGGCGGGCTGGCGCGGGTCCAGGGGCCTCCCGTTCACGTCGGTGTAGACGGGCCGGGGCGGCTCGGAGGCGTAGCGGGGGGAGGAGGGCTCATGGCCGTACGGGGACGGGTCCCGGCTGGCCATACGCTGGCCGTCTGGCATCATCTTGTTTGTGACGGCAGCGCCTCCGTTCTCCCGGTAGATCCGGTTCATCTCGTGGACGGAGGGCGGCGGGGGCGGGGGAGGGAGGGGGCCGGCAGACGGCATGCCCTGGGGCCCCGGTCGGCCCCCTTGGCCTTGGTCCCAGGGCGCACGCCCCACCGGGCTCATCCCGTAGTGGGAGCCTGACCGGCTCAGCTGGTGGGGAGGCTGGGGCGCTGGCTCGGGCCGGTAGAAGCCCCGAGGGTCGTCAGGCGGGCGAGAGGACATGGTGGGGTCATGGGGGTAGTATTCCTGGGGACCGATGGATCCTCGGTGAGCCATGGACGGGCGATCGTAGTGGTTGAGCTCGGGGACGGAGCCCTTCCTCGTCCCTCGCTCGGCGTAGCCCTGGCTGTACGGGGAGTCCTGATAGGAGAACGGCTCCCGTTTCAGATCGAGGTCGGGAGGCCGGGAGCCCGGTTGAGGCTCGTACCAGCCTCCTCCGTCTCCCCCGTACGACAGCGAGTTCCTCCGCCCCGCTAGCCTGGCTTGCTGCTCGTAGACACTCTCTCCCCTGTCCCACTGCCCCTCATTCCCCCCCAGGGTGTCCCAGCTATGGGAGCGACCGAGACTCAACTGCTTGCTGGCGACGAGCATTGGAGAGAGGGAAAACAAGAAGATAGCTTTAAAAAAAAAAAAAGAGAGAGAGAGAAAGAAGAAAACCGACAAGGAGAAGGAGAGAAGAGGAAAAAAAAAAAGAGTAGAGTTGGTGGTGGTGTTTTCTTTCAAGTCTTCAGTTACACTTAACATCAAAAGAGTAGAATGAAGGGAGGTAGGAGGAGAAGAAGAAAAAAACTGAAGAAGTAGAAGGGAGGGGAGGTGTTTCACCTGATATCCTGTTGTAATGTTTTTGGGCTTCCTGACGTTCTTGCTATCAGGTGGCTTCTCTCTGGTAGGCGATCGCTCAATTATTAAACCGTGCCTGTATTGGCTGGTGGAGAGCTGGGTAACAAGACACCCCACACACACACACCACACACACACACACACACCCACGGCTGGTCGAAGCAGAGGTAAATGACCAACTACTCTATAAAAGACCCGGTGTAAAGACAGCGCCTGTACCGGACACCGACCGCCAAGGCCACCGACGCTGTCGAGAAGAGGGGGAAAAAGCGGAGGCAGAGGAGAGGAGTGGTAGAGGGGGTGGAGTAGAGTTGTGTTGGGATGGGGTGGGGTAGGCAGGGCACTAATCCAACACGGTTTATCCTTCCCCTACTCCGGGGACATTTTACTCGCTCTGTCGATTGCTATGAGGGATTACCGTCTAAATAAAGCCTGCTTAATTCCACTCCCCACCGTGACGTCACGACGACCAGAGAATATGTATCTCTGATGCGACCAGAGAACCGGAGGACCCACCCTCCGACTCCTGAGAGGGGCACTTACCTGGGGCTGGGGGCTGGGGGCTGGTGGCGTCGGTCTGCCTGTCAGTGCGTGTTCAGCCTCCTTGCTCCCTGAGCGCCGCGGAGCAGAGGGGGAGGTTGGGCACACTGGCAGGGCGAGCAGGCAGGCGGGCAGGGTCATGAAATGAATACAGATCACCCCGGTAAATCTCATGTGCCGCCAGGAAACATTAAGTCCACTCTGATTGGATACTAATCCCCCGGCCGGGCCAGAGATGCCAGCGCAACAGCAACACGGCCGGAATCACGCATAAACCGTCAGCAACTGTTACGTCTGTGTCATGCTCGCTAACGCCAGGTACACTGGGAAACTGTCACGAGACAAATGTTAGTCAAAGAAAGTGACACCGCAGGCAGGATCTCTCTAAGAAACACACAAGAAAACATCCCTCTGGCAGCCAGGGGTGTCCATGTCATCTCTCTGAGGGATGACTAACAGACAACACAGATGGCTGATTCCTTAAGTATAGCAGAAAAGCCCTACCGAAAGTAAAGAAATTAGGAGGAAGGAGATTCCTGTGTGCTGTATACCAGTGTACAGTACTGAGCTAGATCCTACCCCGACCCCCATCCCCCGAGCCTCCTTTATCCCCTCTACGGGGGATATTGTGTAATCTGGGATTTGCCCCATTGGAAGAGAGCGGGGTTAGGGGGGCAGGAATGGAACGAGAAGGAACAACTACAAAAGCGATGTGCCATTTCGCAGATGCTTTTGTCCAAGACGAAGTTCTCAAAGCACCAGAGAAATCGCTCACAAGGACATTCTGTCGGAAAGAAATTGTGATGCAGGGTTTAATCATTACCGCAGCTGAGAGTACAATGCTCAACCAAAAGTGCCATTGTCAAGGCTGCATTACACTGTTAACAGTGAAATCAAAACTGAGAGCTGCAGTCAAATGCTCTAACCACCAAGTTTAACCCACCCCTGGGAGTAGTCTTAACACTGTGAATAGGAAACAGCAAATACTCCTTGTGTTTCTAAGGCCCCCCGGTCTTGCCAACAGTCTTGTTACCTGTTTGACTCACACATGTCTTTAATAAACACTTGTTAATTCGATCATATCAGTAACTGCGGAATGTGTGCGCTTGTGTGGAATCTCACAACATGGATCCATTGTGGATTTAATGAGTACAGTCTTGGATGTGTTCTAGGCATCTAACCATGTTCAAGGCAGGGCTTTCTTCATAAACAAGCTTCAAACATAGGCCTACGCATGCTCATGTAGCATTCAGTATTATCTTGCTCCACTCACTGTCGACACGTCAATGCTGGCCAGCACCACCAACAAGCTTGATGTGCCACGAGAAACGGAATATATTGACGCAACACTAAATGAATGCAGACTGCGAGGAATAATTGAGCCCCCATATTGAGCAAACTAGTTTATCCGTCACATGATCTGAATGTTAAACACACTTTGACTTATACATGAGCTTGGGACTGTAGTCCTACACACACGCAAACTGGAAGTGGAGAATACAATTACAATCGCGCTGTCTAATAGTATCTGACACTGCGTCACGTGAACTCTGCTCTAGAATCGAACAACGTTCGTGCCGTTGCTAATGCAAGTCCGTTGCGTTGTAGCCAACAACATCTCTGTCTCGGTATGGGGCACACTAGTGATGTCGGTTTTATGTCTCAACTAGCTCATATCTTCCTTCGTATTCTAGAGGTAGGGCTACTGTGCGTTCTCTTCACTTGGTGGCCACGTGTCTGATATCACAACGATGTGTTTGTGTGTTAGCCTGGGTCTGTCCGAGTTATGTAAGGCATCTCAGGTAATCCAGCACCAGGGTAATAATTTAGCTAATCTTTCATAGTGATGCTCTGACAACAAAGCATGGATCTGTACTCAGATTATTATGCTGTCTCACTGTAGATCCTTTCATGTGTGGAAAGAATATGGCGACATGACTTTGGCTATATATTCAACTGTTTGTGACTGCAGTACATTACAACATTTTGAACTGGGTTTGGTTGGCAACACATTTTGCCACTCCCATTTTGTCATTTTTTGAAACATGGACATCAGAGTTTGTCAGTTGGTCGAGTACAATGTGTCAGTGGGGCATGTCACATGATATATTATTAATCTGAACCACAGAGAATTAAAGAGCTAGTGTTGCAGAAAGCAAACAGAAACTTGAGCCCTAATGATACTCACATCTTCTCAGTTTTAAGATTGGGTTCCTGCTACCCACAATCCACCTCTTTCCAGTCCAAGAGTCACCCCTCCATCCCCTCTCTCCTCCCCCGACTGGCCACAGATCAACATATCAGTTGATAGTAGCCGTCCTTGCAATAAAATTGAGAATTTACTTGATTTTTAAAATCAAAATCCTACCTAAATCCTGCAACTCGACTGCAAACAGAGTTAAGAATCAGGGTTCCCACACACAACCCTCCGACCTGGCCTCTCCCTTTTCCTCTTCCCTGCACACATCCCTCCTCCTCCTTCCTCCTCCTCCTCCCCCCCTCCTCCTCCACATCTCTACTCCTCCTCCCCCCTTCCTCCTCCTCCACATCTCCTCTTCTCCCCCCCCTCCTCCTCCACATCTCTACTCCTCCTCCCCCCTTCCTCCTCCCCCCCTCCACCTCCACATCTCCTCTTCTCCCCCCCTCCTCCTCCACATCTCTACTCCTCCTCCCCCCTTCCTCCTCCCTCCCTCCTCCTCCACATCTCCTCTTCTCCCCCCCTCCTCCTCCACATCTCTACTCCTCCTCCCCCCTTCCTCCTCCCCCCCTCCTCCTCCTTCCTCCTCCTCCTCCTTCCTCCTCCTCCACATCTCTATTCCTCCTCCCCCCTTCCTCCTCCCCCCCTCCTCCTCCACATCTCTCCTCCTCCTCCACGCCTCCTCTCCACAAGGCCATAAAGAGCCAGAGCGGTTTGGCTGGCAGCCTGGAACACCACCGGGGCGGGGGGGGTGACCGTGAGCCTGGAGCAGGGAGGGCAGCGCTGGGAGTTGGTGCAAGTGGAAGAACCAGGGGGGCTTGGTCTGTGTTGAAAGCCCAGGGCGAGGACTTCCCTGCTGGGTGAGGTTACATCAACAGACCCCTCTCTCCTCAGAGTTTTTGGCGGTTTGATGACATGTAGACTGAGTATGCTGTTACTCACGTTTAAGTGATGATAATGCTATGTGTCATACACAGCATGGAAAACTGAATGGAAAGTCGCGTAATGGCTGAATGGATTTCCTCCCGACCTCACCTTTAACAGGCATGCCCTCTCTCCATCTGGGTTCACACTGAAAACGCCAAACTCTTGCGAGCCCTCTGCCGCTGGTCTGGTGTCACGCTTCGCACACACACAGGAAGTGAGAGACACAGCAAGGCGTCTGGGGTGACAGTGAGTCAACCATAGATATATATAAACACTAGATGTCTCGTCCGCGTTGCCGAACAACGGAGTTGAACGTCCGCACATGGCGGCCATCTTGCTACAGTCAACTTGCTCACCCATAACATTGTGTTGATGCTACATGTACTTTTTAAATGACCATAACTTGCTCAATTTTCAACCGATTTTGAAACGGTTTGGTTTGTTATCAACGTCAGAGATGTCGTTATGCCACTGCATACTTATGAATAATTATGTTATAAAAAATAAAAAAATAGAATAGAAGTATGCAGTGGCATAACGACATCTCTGACGTTGATAACAAACCAAACCGTTTCAAAATCGGTTGAAAATTGAGCAAGTTATGGTCATTTAAAAAGTACATGTAGATTCAACACAATGTTATGGGTGAGCGAGTTGACTGTAGCAAGATGGCCGCCATGTGCGGATGTTCTAGACTCCGCCGTAAGACATCTAGTGTTTATATATATCTATGGAGTCAACCCTTTGAGAAACACTTAGACGTTCCATGCTGCGATAAAATCTAATCAGACAGCCACCAGAAACCTCTCGAAGGTGGACGAGAATCATCCCCGTAGGTGGAACTGCGTCACAAGCTGTGACCCAGTTCACAGCGGCGTGACATCGCTCTCTCGCCCCCCCCCTCGGCCCAAATTGTCGGTTAGTTGTGTCTAAACGACCGTGGGCACCCGCTTCCGGAACTCCATCCAGCCGTCCTGGCCTCCGCCCACCCCGGCACACACTGAGCGCCCAGATGGGGCGAACAGACGGAGCCGAGGTGAGAGAGAGAGGGAAGGAAGGAGAGGAAGATGAAAGGACCTGAGAGAGCTGGAGGTGTGAGGCAGCCACCCTCGTCTCCGCAGTCGAGGCTGGGACACGAGGGAGCAGCTGGAGGTGTGAGGCAGCCACCCTCGTCTCCGCAGTCGAGGCTGGGACACGGGGGAGCAGCTGGAGGTGTGTGAGGCAGCCAGCCTCGTCTCCGCATTCGAGGCTGGGACACGAGGGAGCAGCTGTCGACAGCTGACAGGGACTTGTGTCTAAAAGCAGATGATTCTTACTGTCTCCTCACTAAGGTGGCACACACACTCTGGCCCTTGTCTGACTCACAGCAGTGTTGTTAGCTAGTCCTGAGGCGGCTGGTGTGAACTCACATGCGCCCCCGGTGGGTTCTGGAAGGAACTGGCCCGTTGTAGAATGGAGAAACCCTGCAGCAGTTACAAGAAGAAAACTCCACAAGTCTCCAGTGATAACCTCCAAACCCAATTAAATTTGGTTTTGCTCTGAGGAAAAAAAAGGCTTTTCTACCTTTGTAAAAGGTATTTGTTCCCATAAGTCCCTTGTACATGTTCCTTCAACTAGATGTATTGATCTTTGTCATGTATTGTCACATGCTAACAGCTAATAAAGGAAAACAAACAAACATATTATTACATGAGGAAAACCTGATTAGAGTGCACTGTCCTTTTTCTCAAACAGGTCTGCTTTGCTCTAGCCCTAACAAAGGCCATTGTTGTTATGAATGACATTCACAAACTACGCAGTCAACCTCTCATCAGTGTCTATGAAGATGTAATCAATACACTTGATTATAGAAGAGATAGTCCCATTGACACGGTTATTCTGACTATAGAAGTGGCGTTTGGTCTCATTTAGAGAACTGAGGGAAGCCACAAACAGAAGCACACACTCTTTAATTCTTTAGGATCCAGTTTGAGATCAATCTGGCTTTCATTTCTAAAATTGATTTTGACTTCAATTTCTATTTCATGCCTCACTCCCACCATTATGTTAATAGATTGGAGGTGGGTGGCTTCTTCAAAATCTGCTCAGAACAATCTCAGTTTTTATCTTCCCTGTTCACATTTCCCTCCTCCAACATTTGTACTGTTCCCATCAAGAGCACAATGTAGAATATCCTATAAGACATATAAGACAGAACAAGATCTGGTTAACTTTGTTAGAATTACAAGGGTATAATTCATCTAAATGTGCAGTTTTATGTCTATCAAATCGAATTTAATTTGTGGAAGCTTTTTTGTTCGTTACTCAAATGCCACTTTCGTTTGCACACATACCATAACCCGCCATCCACACTTAGACCTGTGTCTAAGTGTCCCAATGTTACAATAGTGGCCAACATAAAATCAAAATTCTCAAACCAGTGTGATAATAAACACCACCAAACGTGTTGGTTTTGAATTCACCCTTTTAAAATTGAAATATTAATTTATTTAAATGTAAAAAACATTCAGATCCCAAAAATCCCAAAAATTAAAAATTCAAATATAACTAAATTCTGTCGTACACTCTCTCCCCTAACCATTATTCCCAGATTTTGTTAAATTGCTTCTTCGCTCACATCAGCTCCTCAAACCAGAGCGGCAGTAATCTGAAAAAAATCTGAACTGATTTAAATAGACTGTTTGTCGTGACTCAGTTAAAACCTCAGATATTCCTCTCATCTCCACCCCTCCTCTTCTCCCTCGCCTCGTTCCAGGCAGGACCACATCTCGTCTCTTTTGTTCCCAGGACCGTCATGGCAGCCATTAAATCAGTGGTTTAGGGGCTGGGCCAGATGCCCTACCCTTGGATGTTCACCAAGATTACATGCAATCGACTGCGTGTGTGACAATCCCAGATGTGTATGTTTTAAAACGCTGCGTAATGACTGGGCTGTGTAGGACTGCTGTGTAGGACTGCTGTGTAGGGCTGCTGTGTAGGGCTGCTGTGTAGGACTGCTGTGTAGGGCTGCTGTGTAGGACTGCTGTGTAGGACTGCTGTGTAGGACTGCTGTGTAGGGCTGCTGTGTAGGACTGCTGTGTAGGACTGCTGTGTAGGACTGCTGTGTAGGGCTGCTGTGTAGGACTGCTGTGTAGGGCTGCTGTGTAGGGCTGCTGTGTAGGACTGCTGTGTAGGACTGCTGTGTAGGGCTGCTGTGTAGGGCTGCTGTGTAGGGCTGCAGTGTAGGACTGCTGTGTAGGGCTGTTGTGTAGGGCTGCTGTGTAGGGCTGCTGTGTAGGACTGCTGTGTAGGGCTGCTGTCCCCAATCGTCCCCCATTCACAACAGAACCCGACGACACTGAGGTTTCACCTGTGAGACATGAGGGTGGCAAACCTTCTGTCATATCCCTTACCTCTACATCTCCTTCTTTCTTTCTTTCCCTCTCTCTTTCTATGCCTCTCTCTCCCTTTTCTCTCTGTTCTCACCCTCTTTCCCTCGCCCTCTCTCCCTCCCTCCCTCTCTTCCTGTCTCACAAGCAGGAAACACTAATACTGTTCGGATAACAGTGCGCTGAGTCACTTCCACAGACGTGAGTAGGAGTCATGCTTCTGAATTCTTCAGAGTTTATATCAGCGATGCCTGACGGTGTGTGGTGACGTCCTGGGGTCAGCCCGGGTCAAGCGTCTGGGGAAATAACACGATGATAACTCTTGACGAGCATGATGACGAGTGTTGATCAGAAGAAGATCGGGCCTGGTAGCTGAAGCTCTACTCTACCCACTGAAATTCTGTCAGAGCCATCCACTGAGAGATTCCTCTGTTGGGAGTCAGGTGGCTGAGCGGTTAGGGAATCGGGCTAGTAATCAGAAAGTTGCCGGTTCAATTCCCGGCCGTGCAAAATGACATTGTGTCCTTGGGCACTTGCCTCGGAGGAATGTCCCTGTACTTACTGTAAGTCGCTCTGGATAAGAGCGTCTACTAAATGTAAATGAAAAAAGAGCTCTTCTGATGCCATCAGCTGAATCAGGCGTTTGGACTGAAGACAGACACAAAGAATTCTACATAAACCAGGAAGAGGAAAATACTGGAGACAGATTGTCTAAACAAGCCAACTGTAAAGTAAAAAGGAGATGAGGTGCGAGGTTTGTGGGCACATCCTTCAGGTCTGTGCTCACATAAATCTGGTTTGAGTCAGACTTGAACAAGAACAGTAAGCCCATGTACCTGCACTCCTTCTCCACTAGGGGGAAGCACCCATCCACATTCTCTCTCTCACACACACACACAAATTCTACACAGCACGACCCCAGACTGCCATCTGATGTCCAATTTTAGCACACGACTTAACAATCATCCAGACCCATACATGGTGGCAGGCAGCCTACTAGCAGACAAATAACTAGACAGCATATACAAGGAAATATGAGATTGCAATTTGGCTCGTGTAATGTGAGGCAGGACAAATGGACTGTAAGTGTGATATGTGGAAGAGAAGATCTATAATGACCATATCATTTAATGTATTTACTTGGGAGATGCTTTTACCCAGATCCAGTTGAACGTGCAACCTCTTGATCGGTGTTCCAATGCCCTCACCACTGTCTCTCCCGAGGAAAAGAGCAAAGAGATGCGTCGTTACAGCCATGTTTGTTGTTACATTTGTTCTTACTTCCCCAGAGAGATCAATAACATGCCACTCTCTACATCTGCTAGTGTCTGAAACTGTACATGTGCCATTCCCATTCCAGGCACCAGAGGGCGCTGTGGTGTAAACGTTTTCAATATTATAAGATTTATTTTATTCTAATAATAATTTGGTACTTTTTGCCAAACTAGGACTGCATTTATAAAACAGGCAAAACAACCTTCTTAATTATAATGTCACTGTTCTCACCCAAATTAAATACAACCATTTATTCTTAACTGTGCGGAATGTCAATCCTATTAAAAATGGCAGCTGCTACTGACCACAGAGACTGACCATATACAGAACAAATGCCGCTAGGCTGAACTAAGCTAGCCCGTTTCATAAACACACAGTCCTAGTCTCAGAGATATGCATTAGGTTAAATGTAGCCACTTACCCACAGCTGTGGCGGACAGGCCTGAAATAGCCACTGGCTAGCAGAGCTATGAGAGCTGAACATTATTTGAGAACAGAGTTAAGTCAGTCCTGTTGAAGGGCAGTTAAGTCAGTTCTGTTGAAGGGCAGTTAAGTCAGTCCTGTTGAAGGGCAGTTAAGTCAGTCCTGTTGAAGTGCAGCAAGTGTCCAAGTGTACAAGTGACACTGAACTATTAGTGAATATGTTGTACAGGAGTTGTATGTTGTACATACTATAATATAATAGAACTATATTGATATCCAGGCAGTGGCATATTCTGATCTCTCTGTCTTAACCGTATACCTATGCTGTTTGTGGATGTATAGTCTGTGTTGTAAAAGACTTAACGTTCACATTCATATGAAAAGGAAAAGACATCCCATTGATGGTTCTTTTTACAGTTTATTGTATAATATAAAACTACAAAAGTAAGACTGTTTCAAATTCATACACACTTGCCCATCTTTTTTTAAATGTATATTCTACAGTCCATATCTTGATGCCAATACAGTGGTACAGTTGATTTACTCTTCTTTGATCTGTTTCTCAGGCGGGTGTGTTGGTAGTATTGCATAGAAAAAGGCACAGCTCTAAGGTCTGTGAAAAATACAGCCTTCTTATTTGGACAGGGGAGGGGAGATCTACCTGGACTGCTCTATACGTTTCCCAGTGAACAGACAACCACCCTTTAACCCAGACACCTTCATATGGCTGGGCCGAACTTAACAACAGGTTGAAGACATCGATAAACTGGCATTCATGTCAAACAGTGATCACAATCCAGAGAGTGAGATGAGTCGTGTGTGTGTCCCGTGTGTACGGGACTTCTGGCATTGAAAGTCTGACAACTGGCTTTGGAGTCTCGACGTCGGAAGTTGGAAAGTTTGTAGTATTGCTGCTTGAACCGTCACTTTCACACAAGCAGAAAATTAAAATATGTAAATAAAGATTATATTAGGGTCCAAGCACCTTGTGGGTCAAACCGCCACCCCGAATAAACAAACAAAATAAATGAAAACGAGATACAAACATGGCACCCACCCAGACTACATTCCTACCTGCAGAGGACAATCCTACTACACACATTTACAATCCCCCCCCCACCCTCCCCCCCCCCCAAAAAAAAAAACTTCCAACAACAAAATAAATATATTTACACAGGAAAACAAAACTGAGAATAAATAACTCTGATAAGAAACTTATCACTCCAAAATTCCAAAGATAATAATTAAAGGTTATGAACAAGACACCCACCCTTCTTTCTCCAAGTACTCATAATCAGTCACACCAACCATGTGGGAGATGGGCTGAAATACTATTTCTTCCAGTAGGAAATGTGTATAATCGTAGATTTCAACTTTCACGTTACATGGTGGCACTGCAAAAAGGCTATGGGCCCAGTACTGTATCTCTGCCTTTTATCAGTAACGCCCTAAACACACTCAAATGTACAAAGGTGATTGATCACATTGAACCAATGTGCAAAGCTTGCACATCATTACAGCACCTACGTACATTACCATGCAAAGTCTTGCCTTTTCAACAATGCAATTTTTTTTAATTTTATTTTTTTTACTAAAACTAAATCTACCTTAACCCTTGTGTTATCTTCGGGTCATTCTGACCCATCAGTCATTGTGACCCACCGTCGTATTGCGACAGATTTACCGCATACAAAGACAAAGTGAAGCATTTTCTTTTAACAGCTAGGCTGTCTCAGACCCCCCACATTGCAAAGGTTAAAAGAAAATTATTTTAATTTGTTTTTGTATTGGGTAAAATTGGGTAAACACAACGATGGTTCGTTATGAACCTTTGGGTCATGTGACCCGAAGGCAGCACGAGGGTTAAGCAGAGTTGTAAAGGCAGAGTAGTGGCCAGTGAAAGGTGCCACCCAGGACCTTTGATTGCATACTTTTATAAACAAATGATGTGAAGCGAATCAGATAAGAGCTGTTAAACATGGGCCGTGTGTGTGGATGGACAGTAACCATGGTCCCTCACGTCACCCACTCTCCGTCACAAAACCAGTCAAGCTGGTTCAGCTTCCAGACTTAATCACGTCTAAAACACTGTTAGTTCATTTCTTGTAAACCAGTATATGTATAAAGTGAAACATCACTCCATATGTGTGAAGATAACCAGGCTTCTGATAAACAAACAGTGGCATCCGTTCAATCTGCTAAAGTAACTTCCAGATACTATAGTCCAATAGTAGTACAGTACAATAGTGGGACAACAATTTTGATTAGTTTTAATTTCATATTATATTAAATATTAAATTCAATATCATATATTAAATTAAATATTTCATATTTCAATAGATCAGTCAAAAATGTAAACAACCGAAGCGGTGAACCTGTATAGTTGAGATAGGCCCCTGGGTGTTCCGATGACCTCGGACGTGGTCATGTGACCAACGAACGCAGGAAGCTTCGTGGGAGAGAACTCCTGAGGAAACGATTGACGACGTCGAACAGACCGAGAACACACGAGATGTCGACATCTACCTGCAGCTCAGTACTGCTCCAGAGCTTCCAAGACGACCTGCATACTATCACAAATCTCTGATTAGTAATACTAATTCATAACATTAGATGGTACTGTTCTCTACCTCTACCTGAACATTACCGCAAACCAGCACGACGACATCTATGAACACATTAAACCTGAGCCAGCTGGTGTAACCAATGCCTTTTAAAGGGGTCTTATTTCAAATGTACCCAAAAACAAACCTAGGCTTTCATAGCTTTTCAGGAAGCACCAAAGGCTAAGATAGGCTTAGCCTTTAAGACAGGTATTTCAAACATCTACTAACTCTGACTCTCCTATGAAACTAAATCTAAATAATAAATAATAGCTAATAGCTCGAGGGAACCGATGAGATGTGATAGCGTACACCGCCTGAGGGGAGCTTCCAGTGTTGCCACAGAACACACATCTCCCCTGACATTCTGCAAAAACATACAAGACTAAAACATGGAGGGCTTGTTGCATTCACTGAAATCACAATTATTTTGGTCAAACATTGTAAGTTCTCCACAATACAAACTGTATGAAACTCATCATGCAGGGGGCAAGGCATGCGTGTCACCGAAGGAACAGATGCCAGTCAAATCAACATGGCAGCCCATAATCTCATAATTATGAATGGTACATATAGTGATATGGATTTCAATATATACACACAAATGTGTATAAAGACATCAGAATAAAGCTGGCCAGTGAGTTTGATTGGCTGCCATTTTGGAGGCTGGAGGATTTGCGCACAAGCATGCATAGTAACTATTAGTGCACTTGCTGTGCAGCATAGCGGCGATCAGATGTTTTGATGCCTGCGTCCTAGAAACCTGTAGTCCCTGTAGTTTGGTTGATTTTGTAGTTAATATGCAACGTTTTCCTGTTAACATCTTTGATCAAACATCACTGTTGAGAGCGATCCCCAAGAGGAGCGTGTGGGGATTAAGAGTGGATCTCAGATCTGGTTTGTTTCTTTGACGGTATGACAGAGATGCTCAGGTCAGTGAGTTCACACTGTGACATCATCGAGTAAAGCTGTTCATGGAATTCTGGAGTTCAGACGGAACTATAACCCACAAGGGATAAACAGAAACAAATTCGATTGATCCTGAAGCATAAAAAAAATAATAATAATTTCAATATTGCTACACACTGGTAAAACAGATCTTGCTAAAAAGTCTGTGCTTGCTTTTCTTTTATAAAGTAACACTTGCAGAGGGATATAAGTTAAACAACAATCAATACCTATTATTTTCTAATCAGTAATTATCTGTAAATCAGTCAAATCAGATACATTTAAAACAGTCCTAACATCCATGTTTTACAGTGAAAAGAGACAACAATTATAAAATACACATTTAAAGTTTAGCAAATGGTCGCATATGATGAAGGCACTCAAATCTGCTGAAAGCCATTTTGTGTGTGTGTGTGTGTGTGTTTCCTGGGTTTGAAAGACAAGCCCAGAGCATGCACAGTGTTGTGCAAGTAGCAGTAGTACTCTGTGACCTCACCGGCGATCCTTTCTGACGTTGGATCGATCGTTTTGAAAACTGTACAAAACAGCAACTGTAAAGATCTCTAAAGAGACGCGTTGAGCACCGCTCGTCAGATCCGGGGGTCACGACCCCACCAGAACCTCCATGATGTGGTCCAGTTCGCTCAGGTCGATTTTAAAAGGCTGATTGGGTGTGACCTGGGGGGCGGGGCCACTGTAAGGGGACGACAGAGTCTTGAGGAGGTCGTCCGCGGTCACCATGGGCGACAGTTTGGACAGGCCGCCCCCGGGGGCAGCGGCAGAGGTCGTGCAGGGGTCAAAGTCATACATGGAGGTGTCGATATCGGCAAACAGGATGTCGTCGAGTGCCAGGTCGGACAGGAACCCCGACGAGGAGGAAGGGGAGGAGCTAACGGAAGAGGAAGGGGAGGAGCTTACGTCTACCAGGCCACTAGAGGGCGTCTGTTTGGCCTCAGGACCACGGCCGTCGGCGAGGAAAACCGGTCCCTCCCCTTTCGGACTCCCCGTTTTCGTGCAGTCTTTGGGTTGTGTCGTTGGACAGATGGTGGATTGCAAGGGGGGCAGTTGAGGGGGCAGTTGTGGGGGCAGTTGTGGGGGCAGTTGTGGGGGCTGTTGAGGGGGCTGTTGAGGGGGCTGTTGAGGGGGCTGTGTGAGGGCCGCTGTGAGGGAGGTAGTAGTGGTGTGAGGAGGTACAGTCAAGGGTGGGCATAAATCCTCTTTGTCGTTCAGGGACAAGAAAAAAGTGTCTCTGTGTGGGGCAGGCACAGGGACCCTGGGGGATACCTGGTTTGGGAGAGGGCCGGGAGGAGGGGAGGGGGAAAGGGGAGGTGTTGGAGGGGCGGAAGTGCAAAAGGAGGCATCGCCGTCCTCCTCCAATAGCGAGGCAGGCGTGAGGCAAGACTCCAGCATGGCGGGTCCTGATTGGACTGACTGACAGGTGGGTGGAGTCAGGGGGTGTGGCGAGAACGGCGTCGCCGGCGACAACACCGAAGACTGCTGGGAGAAGGGCGTGGACGTCACCAACGACAGCCCCCCGAAAGAGGGCGGGGCCTCGCGGAAGCCCTCGTCCATGGGGTCGTCCGGCGGAGGAGAGGGCGGCAGGAGGAGGGGCCTAAGAGAGCCTTCCTGTTTGAGCTCTTCCTGGATGCGACGGAGCATGTTGTTGATGAGCACCCGCCGCTCTAAACCGGGCTCGCGGAGCGGACGCTGAGTGTAGAGCTTCATGAGGGAGATGTTGAAGATGGTCTGTCTCTGCAGGGTGTAGGACACCTTGGACAGGCCGTCCGGGGCTGCGGCCGCCAGCGCTTTGCCTTCCAGCCCCTCTTCATCCTGGTCCAGTTTCCGCTTTGCCCCTTTACCAAACATATATCTGCAGACCAGGATAGGAGGGTTAATGTTTATTTGGAAATTTCGTTCAAATTGAATTAGTCATGTATTTGGTTCTGGAAAAACAGACAGCATCTGGACTATAATAACAGCAAACATGCTAATGTTACGTTCTAACGAACAACACTGTGCCAAACTGCAAGTCTGGAAACAAGCCTGGATATCTTAGCCAGATGCTTTCAAATAGATATTTACATTCTGTAATAAATAGTTTGACAGTATATTATACAGTCTTTTAGTTGGGGAGCAAAGTGGAACGTCCATCAGATGAATCTATCTAGCAGCAGACACTTCATCACTGTAATAGCATGCAGTAAACATGCCTTGTTTTTAGTTGGTTTGATGGTATTGAGAACATTCAACAACTAGCAAGTGACTGATAAAACTGCAACAACGTATCAATCAAAGGGTTAACAGCCTGACAGGTAATACCAACAGAACAGTAGGGCAGAGAAAGAGCGTTGCACGCAAACACACACGTTATATAACAGTGTTCCTCTGCTGTACCACAGAACCATGAGGGTAAAGTTACAGCCTCCGTCGCTCACGGCAGCCATATTGGAACATTACACTGTCACTCAGGAGGAGGAGGAAGAGGGTAGGAGGAGGGATGAGGAGGGTGTAGGAGAAGAGGGTAGGAGGAGGAAGAGGGGATGATGAGGAGAAGGGCGGGTAGGAGGCCAAGGCACAGACAGACTCACGCCACAAGGTGGCGTTTCAGTTTCCCTCCCTCCTTCTCCTACACAGAACAGCTCCAGTATAGAGACACCTACTGTAGCCACCCTGCTGTAGTCTGCTCTGTACTGATCTCTCCCAGTCCAGCCGTAGGCTACGGCACGGTAATGAGGAAGAAAAGACCTACAAGCCTGAAGGCATGCACACTCTGTGGTGCTCACATCAACGGCAGGGCTTTCAGACCGTGACACTGTCAATGAAGGGTTTGTTAAATGGTCACCAAGATTACAAGCTGCCATACAGCCAGGTGCTGAAGCCTGACTAGGAGAGAAATAATGTGTGATAAGAGACAGAAT
>NC_085023.1:20422153-20447153 GCF_963692335.1 Osmerus eperlanus
TAGTCTAAAAATCATCGATGACAGGACCGAATGGCACACGCCAATCTTTTCAACGTGTTACACACCTGCAACAGTCTATAGTTGGGATAAACAATACATGACAATAAGTTGCCTACGGAAAGCAAGGACACTAATGTATCGGTAAGTTAAATAATAGAACAATAGTCTGCTGTCAAAGTCCTAGTTTTAAAGTGGCTTCGACACCTCTCGCCCTGCTTCATGTGGTGCAACACGTTACACAACAACCCGTTGAAGTGCCACTGACAGGGACCGTTCGCATCTCCCACAACTATTTTCTACAATAAAACACAAACATAGAGTCCACGAACAAGAAATGAAATAGCGTAAATTATATCCGATCAAACATTGAGTTTGCGTGTATTCGCTATGCTTAGTTTAATACTTTTCAGAAATCCCACAACATTACTATAATGTTAATGTTAAATAGGCTAATCTTATAAGCTTTTAATACACTAGCCTACCATTTGCCACTATGTATCCTAAAAGGTACAGATACTTGCGATAACCGTGACAAGAAGGTCACCAGATGAATCTAC
The DNA here is from genome assembly GCF_963692335.1 of Osmerus eperlanus. Classification (NCBI taxonomy): domain Eukaryota; kingdom Metazoa; phylum Chordata; class Actinopteri; order Osmeriformes; family Osmeridae; genus Osmerus; species Osmerus eperlanus. The sequence continues at coordinate 20,422,711 of NC_085023.1, forward strand.
GACAAATTCTGTTTGCGACATGCAGCGACAACTTGAAGACTCGAGATCGTTGTAGCCTATGCAGCTAGGTAGGTAAGTACGCTAACCTGCTCCTAAGCGAAATGAAACCGTTTAACTCTAGATCGTATGGCTACTTAGACTGAAAGAGCGTAAGCATCAGATAACTCTACACTTGTGTTCATAAATCTATTCTCGACTTGCATTCCTTTCGTTTCTTAGCGTCAAAAGCCAAACTTACCACGTCTAGGTACTCCGGAACTTGAAAATAAAGCATTGGTATATCGATATCCCAAACAGCGCCAAAGTGTCAGATAATTATGATTACACCGTTCGTCCAGTTTCTCACGAAAACCACATTCTTATCGTCTGTACGAGAGCGGAGACTGGCAGTGATACAATGGCGAGGATAGGAGGTGGGAGAAAATTGCCCACCAGTGATATAAAAAGCTGAGCAACGTCCACCAATGGACCCGCAGCTGCCCCTGAAAAGGAATGACGTAAAGTGAAGGCTGACTTTACGCCGCGAGCCCAACACCGATTACAGTGTGGCCTCCTCGAGCCCCGCCCCCTACACACACGTAGGCACACTCGGTGCTTGCGTCCCGTCACATCACGAGTCCACCCACCTTCCATATCGCACGCACGAACGAGCGCCAGTCGGACACACACGCACACAAACACACGCGCGCGCACTGGGACACTAAGCACTTTAGTTTACAGGCACACACTTCTCATTGCCACTACTACACTATATTTAACTGTTATCGAGATGATATGTTTAGCCGTCTTTGTTCAGTTATCACTAGGCTATGCTTCTTTTGTACATTAGGTTGGTAGGAAGCGACAGTATTGAAAATGAAACAGTTTTGCAGTCTGAAACCCTCTAGGTCCAAGCGAATCCTGGTTTCCCGGGAGCAAAATGTACGTTTCAATATGTTGTTGTATCCGGGGCTGTTTGACAATCTTATGATCCTATTGCAAACCAGGCATTCCAGACATTTAACCATTATTTAACAATTTTGTTAAAAAATTTAAATGGTGAGCAGACAGTTCTATCCAAAGCGACATGCTAATAAAATGCACATATAAAAAAAACTGCAGAAAAATCAAGGAATAGAAGTGCATAGTTCTAACGGTATTCCCTAACTCTTCCATACATTCTGATGGCTCTTTTTCACTGCATGGTACCGACTCGACTTTTTTGGTTTTCCCATCAGGCCAACCTACCTATACCTGGTACCTTTCTACCATCTCCATCAAGGTTCCGAATGAGCCAAGGCTATAAAAGTGAGGTGGAAACCTTTCAGACTACCGTTTCCCCTGGATGTGACCAGGGAAAGACCCCCCTGACAGCACCGCCAGCAGAAGCCCTCAGACAAGGTTATTACTCACACACCGAAACCATAACGGTACAGGTTTACGGTGCTCCACCACAACGCTGGTAACTATGTTATCCTCAGGGTCTCGGCTATCGACTGTTTGCATGACGGTGGTGTTCCTCACAGCTGGTCCACAGTGATGCTCGTTAACCTTGCCAGCTAACCAGAGCTACAGGTAGCAGATGGTACCAGCAAGTCCAGTACACTCAAACAAAACAGTACGGTAGCACTACGCTAATGAAGGGAGTGCCCGAACAAATGGCATCTTGGGACAGTTTGTGCCCTCTATAACCACCCTTTGGGGTTACAGTCACACACACACACACACACACACAGTAGAAGTGCGCAGAGGCATTGTGTTCTGAGGAGTTGTAAGTCTCACAGTAAAAATGGTTATTAAATCACTGTCATCAGGGCGCAAGTTAGTCAATAACCAACTGCATAGCAGCCACTAAATGACTCAATAATGACCTGTTAACACAGAGTAATTACTGGTATTCCTGTAACATGCCTCATTCGCATCATGAGGTATCCTGGAATAACAGTTCCGTGCGATTATTAGTCGTGTGTGTGTCACCATGGCAGCAGCGGCTCTGGACCTCTGGATACACGAATGCGCGGCCGGCGGTCTGTAGTGGAGACGGACGGCTCTAAATAAAGATTTCAGGGTAAAAACAGGAAATGGCTCAGTGAACAGCGAGGGCAGGGTCGAGGCAGAGCCGACTGTGGGCTCACCTCCCTCCCCCCCTCTCCCTCCCTCTCTCTCTCTCCCCCTCCCTCTCCCTCCCTCCCTCCCTCCCGTTTTAACGGATTGATCCAGGCAGAACCTCCCTCTCCCCCTCTATTCGCTGCTGGTTTCGTTCCACTCTTCCTCTCCATCTTCTTGTTCTCGCTATCATTCCTCCATGTGGGCCGGCTCTGCTCCTCCACTCCTCCTCCTCCCTAATGCAGAAGAGCTGCATGGGTACACATGTTCACATGCACACTCTCAGACAAATACGTAAATATTCTTAAAAAGTCCACTTTTAGTCACCCTCCTGTTACATGCTTCAGGGTTTACAGTCCTGGCTATTTCTAACTTGACTGACTCAACTTCACTTGTGGTGCTGTAACTGTGTGTGCGTGTGTGTTTGCATGTGTCAGTTTGAGTGTGTGTGGAGGGGGGAGTGTGCCAGTTAAAGAAACGCCGAACAAATTCCGTCAATGAAACTGAAAGAACAACAGTGCAAACACAGAATAATCCACTTCTCACTTCTATGTCAATATTCAAAACTTGAGCAATCAGTACGGTGGTTCTTTTGCACACTGTCCAGAGCAGTTTTACCATTTATTTATTTTTAAAGTTTGTCTTTGCGTTCGTGTCTGAGAGCTTGTCACCAGTGCACGCTGCCAGATGCTGGGCCAGAGTGGCACGACTCCCAAACAGAGAGAGGGAGAGAGAGAGAGACACAGAGAGAGAATGGGGGAGAGAGAGAGAGACAGAGAGAGAATGGGGGAGAGAGACAGAGAGAGGGACAGAGAGAGAGACACAGAGAGAGAGAATGGGGGAGAGAGAGAGAGACAAAGAGAGGGAGAGAGACAGAGAGAGAGAGGGAGAGAGACAGAGAAAGATAGATAAAGAGAGAGAATGGGGGAGAGAGAGAGACAGAGAGAGGGACAGAGAGAGAGACACAGAGAGAGAATGGGGGAGAGAGAGAGAGACAGAGAGAGGGAGAGAGAGACAGAGAGAGAGAGGGAGAGAGACAGAGAAAGATAGATAGAGAGAGAGAATGGGGGAGAGAGAGAGAGAGACAGAGAGAGGGACAGAGAGAGACACAGAGAGAATGGGGGAGAGAGAGACAGAGAGAGGGGAGGACTAGGCTTGGTGTAAACAATCAGCCAGCTGCCCTCTCTCCCACAGTCGCTGCACATACCCCTCCTCTGTCCTTTTCACCCCTCCCCTCTCCTCACACACCCACTCCCTCTTCCAGCCTCCCCCTGGGCTCTCTCTCCCCCTGGTCTCTCTCTCCCCCTCCACGGTATGTTTCTACCATTGTCCCTCCAACAGGATCCCGCTCTCTCCATTCTGCCTTTCCTCCTTCCCTCATCCATTTTTTCCCTCCATATACTCCAGACGCCATCTGGACACCAACCCAATCCCTCCCTCTCACTCATCTTGCTCTCTCTCTCTCTCTCTCTCTCTCTCTCTCTCTCTCTCTCTCTCTCTCTCTCTCTCTCTCTCTCTCTCATTACCTTCTCATCACTATCAGTTTCTCCATCTACTCTGTGTGCCCCTCAACATGCAGTCCATCTCTGTGTGCCCCTCAACATGCAGTCCATCTCTGTGTGCTCCCTCCAGTCTGCCCCTTGCCGTCTCTCCCACGCTGTCGACACGCTGTCGACACGCTGGGTCAGACCTGCCAGGGCAGACCTGCCAGGGCAGACCTGCCAGGGCAGACCTGCCAGGTCAGACCTGCCAGGGCAGACCTGCCAGGGCAGACCTGCCAGGGCAGCACATTCCAAGGAGCCTGTTGGCAACATCTTAGTGGGTTAGGACACAAACACACGTGTGTGTGTGTGGAACTCTCAGGCAGGAGAATCTAAGACTGCAGGACACATTTTTCCATCATGCATGTGACTGTGTTCAGTAGTTCTCTAAATGATATTAATGGAAGAGCATTTGTGACAGGGTCTGATAAAAAATGTGCCGTTGTCAGCAAGGTCATTTAAATACATTTTCTAGACATAAGATAGAATCCTAAGATGAGTTTTATTTAGAGTTTTCTAGCACATCATGACAAAGACACAACAAAAAAACTTTGGAAATGTCTCATGTAAGACTTGGAAACTTATTAAACTAATATTTTTTTTACTTTTTAAATTTCAAAAAGCTGAAGAGTTTCAAAGGAAGCTTATTTGTCCGTGTGTGTTTTGGTTTAGCGCTTCAGATCTTTGTTTGTGACTTGGCACACTGTGGATTTCGAGTCGGAGGTGGCAGAAAGGCAGGGTGTTTGTGCTTTCCGAACACCGGAGGCTGGCGTCGGAGAGGAGGGGCCAGGATCAGAATCCAGGGCAACAGGATCATTAATCATGGAGCAGTCTAATTCATACCCCACCTCCCCTCGCTGCCAGAAACACAGCACCAGGGGGAAGCAAACTCTTATTTCCCGATTGTCTCAGGCTGATATGGTGTCAGATTATTAGAATGTCACAGTTGCCATGGCTGTCACCGTCCCAATATGAAATCATATTAGGATGGTTGAAATATTTTTTTATATTTATTTTATTTTTTACTGTACTCAGATAGCAGTGGACCTTATCAACGTCCTGGGCGTTGTTGTGTGTGCCACTGTGAGAACACAACTCTATTTCTTACCACAAAGACACACACCCACACACACCCACACACACACACACACACACACACACACACACAAGGGGCCCTTTTCAGGAGCTAACCACAGTCCACTAAGGCAGCAGTAACTGCCCAGAACTGGAGCACAGGAGTGCCTCTATGAATGTGTGTGTGTGTGAGGTGTGTGTGTGTACGGTGTGTGTGTGTATGGTGTGGTGTGTGTTCTTGTACATGAGTGTGTTGTTCTCAGTGGTAGGGATCTCCCTGTGGTGTTAATACACTCTGTCTGTGTCTCTCTGTGTCTCTCTGTCTGTCTCTGTGTGTCTCTCTCGTGTGGTCATAACAGAACTTCAGGAGTGAGCAACTAAATAAAACTATCCTTCCTTGCTTCTCCCTCCTCCTCCTCTCCTCCTCCCCTCCTCCCCCTCCCCTCCTCCCCTCCCCCCCTCCTCCCCTCTCCTCCTCCTCCTCCTCCCCTCTTCCTCCTTCTCCCCTCTTCTTCCTCCTCCTCCTCCTCCCCCTCCCCTCCCCTCCTCCCCTCCCCTCTCCTCTCCTCCTCCTCCTCCTCCTCCTCCTCCTCCTCCTCCCCTCCCCTCCCCTCCCCTCCCCTCCCCTCTTCTTCCTCCTCCTCCCCTCCCCTCCCCTCTTCCTCCTTCTCCCCTCTTCTTCCTCCTCCTCCCCTCCCCTCCCCCCCTCCTCCCCTCCTCCTCCTCCTCCCTGCCCCCTCCTTCCTTATCATCTCCCATACTTGCTGACTCAGCACCTTCCTGCTAGCCAATAACTCTGTGACACAGTTCCCCTCTCTCTTCCCTCCCTCCCCTCTCTCACTCTTCTTCTCTCCCTCCATCTACCTCCTTTCTACATCTTCTCTACCTCCTCCATATTCTGTCATTCTCACTTGCCCTCCTTTCATTGGTCCATGAGTTTCTCTCTCTCTCTCTCTGCTTGTCTTGCTCTCTCTTTTTCCCCCCCTCTCTCAGTGCTCCTCCTCCTCCCTCCATCTCTGCCGAGGCCTCAAGGCTGCTCCGGCAGACAGGAAGTGAACGGCTGCTTTGCTCCTCACAGCTGCTCCCCGTGCCTCCCTTCCTACTGCTCAGCAACTCAGTTCAACAAAAGAACACACACACACAGGCAAGCAGGCACACACACACACACAGCGGCCATCAGAATTATAATCCACAACCCCCCCCTCCCTTTCTTGTGCCCCCCCTCGCAACCCCAAATCAGTGTACCCCACAGTGTGATGTACCCACCCTTGACTCCCCCCATCCCTCCAAACCCCTCCCTCCCCCACCCCCAAAGCCCCCTCCCCTCCCTAGTCATCTGGACAAACACCCAGTCTTTTGTCCACATTCACGTTGTCAAATTATACATATTTGGCCATAATAGTGCACAGTGTCTATCTAAAACAGTAGCCTTTTCAAGACTCAAAAATCCCTCTGTCTCTAAACTATGAAATACTAAAAGTTATTAAGTGTACAAAACGTACGGTGAGTCATGGATTTCTTAGTATCCAAAAAAAAACGAGTCAAGACAACTTTGTGAATAAACTCGTTGACATGGAAATATGAGCTTATTTGATGTGTGTGTGTTGGTGTGGGGAGCAGGTGTGTGAAAGCCCGACAGTACAACATACAGAGCAAAGTACATCTAATACAGCAGGTGTGTGACCACAAACTGTGGGTTCCTACCTCAACACACACACACACACACACACAGCCAAGCTATTCTGGCACAGAGCATGGCTACTTTATCGACACTAGGTTTGTGGGCCAATTGGGTGTTCACTTCCTTCTAGATTTGCAGTGTGGTACTTTTTATACCGCCCCCTCACCCTCTTCCCACACACCCAAAAATCACCGACATATTTTCAAATGTGAAAGGGAGTGACAGGAAAATGTTGCAATTGGGGTTTATGATGACAAGTGCAAAGAGGCCAATAAAGAGCTACTTAGAGGCGGAGGCATTGACCCTTGACCCTGGCCAAGGTCAGCCCTCTGGTCAGTCTCCTATCCCTCGCCACCTCTACGGAGGCGGGGGAGAAGGGGAGAGGTGGGCAACCTCTCAGAGGAGGGGGAAGAAAGGACCCATGACACAGACATGCAAAGCTAGAGCCATGAGAACAGCACAGGCCTAAGGACACCACTTCTACACTACACGACATCACACACACACAGGTCCAGCAGATCTAAGGCTCTCTGCTCACTAGCAGGCCTCAGGGACACATACTCTGTCCCTCAGATGAATTATTGAACAGAACAATCCGCAGTACAATAACCCAGCCAAGGGCCCCTGTGAGCTATCCATTCTCTCCACCACAAGCGCACAAACACACACTCATACACAAACACACACACACTCATACACACACACACACACACACACACACACACACAGCTGGCAACACACCTAGACTATGTGCAAACAGTAGGTGCATTGTGTAACAACATGCCTAAAATGTAATGTCCAAATATGTACAGTATAGTGCTATAGATTACATTTCCCAACACCATACGAGGTGTCTCGATCCTTGTTACAAAGTAACCAAATCCAAAAGATTGTCAGGCTACCGAACACAGCACGACATGTTTGACATGGCTCCTTGTCTGTACTTTCAAGCAATGTAAATATTTTAAGAGTGTACAACAAACCAAGATGGAGTAAACTAGGCTACAGCTTAGGCTCGTTTTCCTTGTATTGGCAGTGCAGATGTTACCAGCATTTCAGTCTGCTTAGTCATCAGGAATCCCCCTAGCTGTCTACTTTTACAGAGCAGAGGAGTAACAATGGCAGGGTCAGTGTGGATATTGAGACAGGAAACCCAGTGCAAGAGCAGTTGTAAAACCCCTGTTAGACGTGGTACAACAAGCCCTTGTCGTTTGGCTGATCAAAATCCTGTTCATTAGGCCGAGTAGTTTATAATGCGAACGCAGCCAAACACACACACTTAACACACACTACAACTCATGCACACCTCTGGCACACACACACACGTGAGAAGATGCTGCTGTTCACAGTTTGATACAGACATCAGCCATCCTTTTGGGCCCCCGCCAAGCTAAAATACAGTTTACTACCAACAACTTAATCACAGCTCTATGTGCTGAACATCCCATTTAGGGCTGGCCTTCTCCCTTCCCTCTGGGCTGCTTCATCTCCACAGACCAAGGCAGGCAGACCTGACTTCAACATGGACTCCAAGTGGCTCATAGAAGTGGTTACATTTACATTTAGTCATTTAGCAGACGCTCTTATCCAGAGCGACTTACAGTAAGTACAGGGACATTCCCCCCGAGGCAAGTAGGGTGAAGTGCCTTGCCCAAGGACACAACGTCATTAGGCAAGGCCGGGAATCGAACCGGCGACCTTCTGATTACTAGCCTTATTCTCTAACTGCTCAGCCACCTGACTCCCTGGTTGGGATTCTACTTATATCCACTGAGTGCTTGTCTTAATATATATATATATATATTTTTTTTTCATCAAGGTATAATGAACAGCTCCTTCGAGTACACTGTTCATCACATTTCAGGAAAGCACGATTTGCTAGGGACTGCATTTGTAATACTTAGCCATGGGCACACTTGGATAGATTTATCCCTCTGAAACAATGTCCAACATGTCCATTATGCTATTAGAATGTGTGTGTGTGTTCATTCATAGGCCCTCTCCTCAAAGGTGGGCCTATGCAATATTAATGCTGATCTGTTACAGTAGGGAGACATCCCTTGCCGACATTGCTACTCTGACATCCAATCCCTGTGTGTGTGTGTGTGTGTGTGTGTGTGTGTGTGTGTGTGTGTGTGTGTGTGTGTGTGTGTGTGTGTGTGTGTGTGTGTGTGTGTGTGTGTGTGTGTGTGTGTGTGTATGTTGGTCATTGCAGTTGTCTATGACGGTCCACGATAGGGGCTGGATTGACCAATAAATTATTCTAATTGGCCCTACTATACACAACACAATCTAGTTACTGTCTCAATGCATTCACCACAATAACAATCTATTCCATTCCAGTAATTGATCCATGTGCATTCAAATAATGTCAGTTGGATGCATTTGGCGTACACTGTTCCATACTGCACTTATTTCGTCTTTGATGTGGTGCACCAATGTGTACTGTGTGTGTGACAAAAAGAGAGAGACTCACACACACACACACTGAGCAGTAAAGTGTGTCAGTCTGTAGTAGATGTTTCTTGTGAGTAGTGGTCAAAAGCAGGTCAGAGGCAGAACACTGGAGGGTCATTTACACTGGGCTCAGTGTGACCACGCTGATCTCAGACACACCAGACTCACTGGATGAGGAAGGGGCAGAGAGACAGCTATAGCTTAGTGGTAAAGCATATAACTGCAGATCAAGAGATCGTGGGTTCACATCTTCCCCTGTGTTTCGCTTTCGGGATTAAAAACATCTAAACGAATGTGTTATTATTTATATTCCTGGATACGTGTGTAGGGAATCTATCAGTTGGCCATGCTTGGCCCGGGGATGTGATGGGTGATCAGAGGCCACACCAACATGCTGCTGACCGCTGTCCTGTGCACGCTGCAGGGAACACTGAGGAACAAACAGCACCTTAATCTGGATTAGCTGCTAAATTAGAATCACTGTAATCCTCCATTGACAAGTCTATGGCCTTGATTGCCTGATAGCGGACTCATTCAGGCAAGAGAGATGTAACACCTCTATCACACACACACACAACACTACAAACACACTCAAAACACACTATACACAGTCCGAATAGAGCGGTCTGACTGCTGAAAGTTAATACCAGGACAGTAAATTGGTTGCAGATGGAGATATAGAATCTGTGTTGGGGTAAAGGAGGGTCAGATACCGTGTCAACAGAACAAGCAAATGGCTGTCACACAGAGATGGTCTCTGCGGACTTAAAGAACACGGTTATATAACGGGGTTTCAGTGGTCGCTGCAAATGGAAAGAATAACACAACATGCAGCTTCATGGTGCGAGCCGTTTTAGCTCCATGCGTCAGCATGGAAACAATAGGTCAAAACATTTAAAAACATGCAACGTTCTCATATCAAGTTGTTATTGCTTGACACGAAAAGCTCCCGCATCTCTCTCACGTTGAGGGAGAGCAACGCACGCGCACGCGATCGCGCGCACACATTCACACAAGAACAGGCTGACCCGCACCAAAACATGGTCTCTGAAGTGGTATGAACGGCGGGATATTTTAAGAAACCGAGTCACTCACCTTCTATATTGGATCTGGTGATAAACCTTCAAAAAGAAAAAATGTTTACCATTGACTACTAACAACAGGAGTGAGACAACTCGTGTCTAATAATATTGCGGTGGAGACCACCTGCTGTACTTTAAATAACCAACCGGACTAGATAACTGCTGACATTTCCTGAACTGAAACTGGAAATATATCGCTCAGTTCAATGTCACTGTACATCTGCGAAGTCATACAATAAGCAGGCAGTTTGGAAAGCTAACAGCAGAGAAGCACAAGACATTCCGTTTGATTGACGTGTCGTGCTGTGACTCACAGCCTGACTCAAGGCGTCGTGCCCCGCCTACGCGAGGTCGGCGGCCAATAGAATCGTGGGGGAAAAGTTTCCTCGCAGGCTGTATTTAAAGGGACACTTTGTTGCCGCCGTGACAGTCTGGTGGCTCAATGTGCACATTCCTCAGTTGTTGCGTTTACCTTGTGTGCTTAGGAGACAAAGAGGTAGACAAAACGAAAGAGAGAATTGTTTGTGGTTGTATAAACAAGAGAACTTTGACCGTCTGTACATATCAAACTCACAGTTGTATAAGGCCGGTGTGCCCGTGTTTTATTAAGTTAATTGTGTGGACCTGCCTTAGTGCCTTCCACCTCATGAAGAAAACTGTTTACGGTGTTGTATCGAACTGCTTCCTCATTGGGATTGGTTCCCCCTTTCGCCCTCGTGCTAGTAGCCTACCACTGAGGTACTATCATAAGTCCTTAGACTCAAAACTAACGTTTTTAACGACTTTTATCCGTAGAATGTTGTATTCCAGAAGTAAAAGGCATATTTCATGACTGTAGGCCTAGTTATATTTTGAAAATGGGATAGCAGAGCTTATGTTTGTCTTTTTTATGTCTTTATTAACACAAACACCTACTGTTATTTCTTTCAATAAATAATTTTATATTTTTCAGAAAGTTTTAATTTTGAATATTGCCGATTTCTGGAGGAAACGTGTCTTTTTTCGCTGTTCGAAACGCATTTCGAAATCTTTGAAATAGCACCATCCAGTGTCCAAATCCACGAACTGCAACCGGCCAATCAATATAAAAGTTTACTGTAAAAGTAATAATACTTGGCACCATAGTTCCAGAGACAATGAGTTACACAATAGAAAATCATGCTTAAAATCGACCAGGCCACATACACCTTTAAAATCCTTAATTTTGACATGAATATGCCCCCGGTCTGTCTCTCGATGCTGTCTATTTTCAATTTAAACTCTTGATCTGAAATGTTTATAGAATTTTGACTGACTAACAATACGATCATATTTCATCTTTTTTTCTCTCTCCAGTCAACAGGCATCTGTCTAGGTTGAAGCAACTGTACAGTTACATCATTAAGTTTTAATAGCGCCCTCTAGCGAAATAGTGTTTCAAATTAAATGAAATCAAAAAACAAAAACGGTATAGCCCTTTTTACACGCAAGCATGTCACAGAGGGCTTCACATACGCCCATAGAACTGCCCCTCAACCAACCTAAACCTTCAAGGAAGACAAGGAAAATGGTATTTGCCGACAACTTGCCCGTAGCTATAATTCCTCTCGTTCCTTCTTTCTATGAAAATCACAGTAGGCTATGTCTCCTAAACTATTCTAGGCCTACAAACATGTTTAAATGTGGCCTATGGCGACGGGGTGCATGGGGGGTAAGTCCGTTTCTTCAGCAGCTGCTATGTTATTTTGGGAAGTATTTCAGTGACGTCTCCACAAGTTTATAAAGCAGACAATTATGAGAGTGCCGCTCGAGAGCTATAAGATCACTTTGTATCACAAAGTGGCGGGCAAGACTAGAGCTAGGCCTACAGCTCTGTAGCCAAATATATTTCAAAATAGCATAAGTGACTGACTTGAGATTAATATTAGCTAATCTCTACACGGCAGTTATGTATAGCCTAAATGCGACACCAATCATCAAAACGCAATGTTCTCATTGGCCTATATGGCCTATATCAGACACTATTGTCCCCTATATGCACCAGGCTGTTGCAGATCTTAGCAATGTCTCCCGCTGTTGCATCATTTGGTGTTAATATTTAGTATTGGGGAAAGTGCGCATGCCCAGCTATTTTTTTCTCCAGATTCTCTTTCTCCATTGGTGGAAAAACACGTTGCCTTGGACAGTACGGACAATCCTTGCAGCAGCATTTGGCGTTGCCTAGACTTTTGAGCGTGTGCGCACCCACGCTGTTCTAGAGAGCTGACAATTCACCAGACCGTTACTCATATTTCTAGACTACAATAATTTACCACCGACATGGAGAAGAGCGAAATTAACGGGCACGCAATGGCCAACTCGGTCTCCACCGACAGAATCTTGGAGAAGAGAGAAAAGAAAAGCTTTAAAGACAAGTTGTTGATGTTTTTGAATAGAAATTTGTTAGTGATAATGACGGTGTCCGGGGTACTGGTTGGCGTAGGTCTTGGAATGATGGTCAGAAATATGAATCTAACCCGGGCGCAAATGACTTATTTCGCCTTTCCCGGAGAGATGCTTCTAAGGATGCTGAAAATGATCATCCTGCCCCTGGTTGTATGCAGTCTCATTTCAGGCGCCGCCAGTTTGGACACTCGCTCCTTAGGGAAGCTAGGGGGAATTGCGGTTTCCTACTTCTTGGTTACCACCCTCATTGCTTCGGGAATCGGTGTTTCTCTTGCGTTCATAATCAAACCCGGAGTCGGTGCCGGAGCTCTGAACACCAACAACCTGGGTTTGGAAAGTGTCAGTAACAACAAAGAAACGGCCGATTCCTTTCTTGATCTTGCAAGGTAAACTACAATTATTCTTCACAGTATTACACATTCGTTTAGATTTTGTGGGGGTAAAATAACGTTTCACGAAATTAAGCATGGTCAGGAGACAGAGAGATGCATGTCCTACTCCTTTCCTCAGGCGCAAACCGGTTATAGGTTAGGTTACACACACGAGCGCCTCGACTCATGCCCAGTCCACTATAATTCCCTGGCATTCAGTCAGCCAACAAAAGGTGCCGTCTATCCACTTAATGCAGGAGTGTGCAAATGGCGGGAACGTATACTGTCTCCTTGGCCATATTAAATCGTAAACCGTTTATTCAACACAATCCCAAATATGCCTTATTTGAAATCTTGAACCAAAATTTTTAATGTAATCTTTTTAGGTTAGCTAATATCCTTTGCAGTGTTTCGGCTGGACAAGGAACGACTGATACGAAAAGGCCCACTAAAACCAACAAGAATGCAGATTCCTCCTGCTGTCGTCGCCCTGAAATTGTGACAACCTTTCCCATCTAACATCAGAAGTAAAGGTTCTCAGTCTGTCATTGAGCGGTCATAATGTTAGACACACAGTCATAATGTTAGAAAGAGAACTTCTACAAACGGTAGCCAACGGTAAACCATCCTCCTTGATGTATACGCACAGATGGTGCACTTCTGTGTAGTCAACTCAGGCGCACAAGAGCAAACATTTCTTATTAGCCAGACTTCATCGCCCCAGACACACTTTGACTGGTTCTGATCAAGCCCACCCCCCTCAACGGAACGTCGCTCTTAGCTCATTCTAACTCTACTTTCTTACCACCTACCAAACCAATTTTCAGTCACAGTAGGCTACATAACAATCCTTTCTTTATAGTATATGAAGTTAAATAAATGCAATCGTTTCGAAGTGAAACGTGTCACTTTCCGCTCCCTCATCTAGCGATAAATGAAACGGACAAGTGTCTCATCCGGCTTTCTTTAAATGGATAATTTAGTTACATTATGCTACGCTCTTAAAAATTAAAGGTGCTGTGAAGCAAATTCCATGATTTGCTTCTCAGTACATTATATAGTAGGCTACGTGTGGAATGAGTTGCCAAACGCATGTGCAAAGCTCTAAAACTTTGTAGCACTGAAATGTGGAGTTAGACCGTTGAACAGTTTCTCACCCGTTTTCAGCTCAGGTTTTGTTTAGATGGGGCAAAACCCAACCTATCTATGTTACAGCCACCTATCTACGTCAGATCACAGACGGTATAACATGCATTCTGTTACTCAGCTGGTACCATGCAAAGACAAAGTAATAAACACATAAAAGACTTGGAGACTGCAGGTAGGTTGGTTCTGATATCTGCAATTGATTTAGCTAGTTGTTGCTGTTGTTTTTAAATTCAATAAATTCGAGGGGGCGGAGCTTCAGCTCCTTCAGGAAACGCCCCCCCAGTATCAAGAACAGAAGACTGCTGATTTTCTCATGATTTCAAAGCCTAATTTAGTGTTTGTGGGTTTTTTTTATTCGAATTTGGATGGGTAGTTAACAACACATTCTTCTGTGGTGTGATTAACTTAAAACTCAGTTTCAGTTCTGCTTTACAGCCACTTTAAAATCAGCTCTCAGTGAAGCGAGGTAAGCCAGAGGAGGCCTTGTGAAAACGATGTCAGTTGGCCTGTGGCCGGCTCCTTTTGCTCACGCTAATCCGGATTCTGTCCTGTGTCATGTGAGGTGGGGGTTGAGGACAGCATGGAGAAGTTTAAAAAAAAGTTTGAGGAGTGTGTGCGCAGGGCCGGGTTGGGAGACAAACCAGGCCCAAAGGAACGGTTCAGTCTTGAGTTTCCTAACAATATCAAAGCTGATAGCAGAGAGCGTTCTCATACACACAGTATGTGTTGGTTTAGTGTGACCAGGGAATCAGAGACCTCACTTCTGTTAATAATGTAGCCTACGTAGAAGAGGGTTACATTTACATTTAGTCATTTAGCAGACGCTCTTATCCAGAGCGACTTACAGTAAGTACAGGGACATTCCCCCGAGGCAAGTAGGGTGAAGTGCCTTGCCCAAGGACACAACTTAATTTCGCACATCCGGGAATCGAACCGGCAACCTTCTGATTACTAGCCCGATTCCATAACCGCTCAGCCACCTGACTCCAGAGTTATGGAGGGCTGGTCGGCTGAATTTCCCACCAGTTCACTCCAGTTTTAAACTCCTCAATGTGTGTAATCTAAGAAAAAGAAGAAATGGACATAAACAACGATGAACTGTCTGTGTGTTTTGCATGTTTATGTCGACGTCTTTAGTCTCTCGTTGTATTGATGTATGATGTTGGCTGTTTTTCTAATTTTCCCGTTCAGGAATTTGTTTCCAGCTAACCTGGTGGCAGCGGCCTTCCGCTCCGTAAGTCTTTTCTCTCTTTTTTCATCCTCTCTATCTTTTTGAATGGTTGTATTCTTAGATTGTTTAGTTCTTAGAAATAGTTAAACTTTTGTACTTCTACTTAATTTAAGATTCATATATATTTAGTGTTTTGCACCTCCTTGCCACAGTAAATTCCGTGTTTGTATAACATACATGGTGAATAAACCGAATTCTGATTCTGATTCACGACACCTCTTAACTTCCCTTCATATATCTGAACTACTGCTGACTTGTTCAGTTCATCACTTTAGAGACTCGATCACACGCGCGCACACACACCTCCTCATTTATAACCAGTATTAGTCCAAGCCTTAGCGTTCAGAGCATCGTGACATTGCTAATGAAGAGGCTGGCTGGATAAAGAACCCACCCGTCCTTTCATTCATTAGAACTCCTCTGTGCCTCCCCTGCCGAACCGTTTCCATGGAGAAGCCATTCCACTCCGACCGGCATAGCAACCGTCGTTGCCTCTCTTCTCTTTGACGCAGTCTAGCGGCCGACTGGGCCGGAAGATTTAGGCACTGGAATAGGACACACACGCAGACACGTACACACAGGCAAACACAGGCCAACCCAGTTAGTAACGACCACCACACAGGCTAAAGTGGAGAGTGTCTTATCTCAGAGTACACAAGTAGGACTCCCGCTGCAGGAGGGGCACCGTGTACAGCGGGGAAGTTTCTCCCACACCCGCCTTCCAGCCAGCGCTCTGAGGGGCCGTTAACTGGCCACTGTTCAAACTGGGATTAAAGGGAGAAAGGAGAGGAGCAACGAGGCTTACACAAGCTGAGGTTCCTCACGTAGGCCTCTCGGGGGCTGTTCTGTGTCACCTGTCTGAAGATGTTAGTGAAGATCAAATCGATCCTGGCCTCTTTCGGTCTCGATCCCTCTCTTTCTTCCCATCCCAGGGGCCTCTCTCTCTGTCTCTCTCTCTCTGGTTAATGTCTATACTGCTCTCTCTCTATCGTTCATGCTCTCTTGTCTAAAGGGTGTAAGAGGTGAAGTGTTCCGCAGTAGCCTACTAGCCTAGAAATGGTTGAACTTCTGAAAGTCTCAGGAGTAGGGTCTGTCTTAAGGACAGGGCCAACAGTTTCTAAGCTATCTTCCCAGCTATCTGGTCCTAGCTTAGTAGCCTTTTGTCTGGCCCAAAGTCTGCCTTGTAAACCTGTCATCTCAGTTGATGGTAATAGTCTTTTTGACAGATGTGTGAAGGTAGGGGTTCCTAAGATCTAAGGCAAATAAGTTAGTTTGCCCTTTGGAAGAAATGGGAAAGAATTCCTTCAATAGTCCAGTTGTTGCTGGATTGTAAGAACTGTGCTTGCTCACCACACTTCCTTGTGCTTGAGGAAATACATCTAAGATTTGTTGGATATATATATACGTATCAGGGACGATCAGGAGTTATCATTTGTGCAGATGTGCGTGTGTATGTGTGTGTATGTGTGTATGTGTGTATGTTACATTACATTTACATTACATTTACATTACATTTACATTTAGTCATTTAGCAGACGCTCTTATCCAGAGCGACTTACAGTAAGTACAGGGACATTCCCCCGAGGCAAGTAGGGTGAAGTGCCTTGCCTAAGGACACAACGTCATTTTGCATGACCGGGAATCGAACTGGCAACCTTCTGATTACTAGCCCGATTCCCTGACCGCTCAGCCACCTGACTCCCCTATGTTTTTATGTGTGTTTGTTGGTGTGTGAGGAAGATGGCCAAAGTACGTGTGTGTGTGTGTGGGGGGGGGGGGGGGGGTGGGTGGGTGGTAACAGAGATAGAGAATGAGTATGTGAGAGAGAGTGAGAGAGTGTGTATGAGAGCATGTGTGTGTGTGAGATAGAGAGAGTGTGTGTGAGAGTGTGTGATCACAAATATCACAAATAATAAAAAGAGAGAAAGAGAGCAGGAGGAAAAAGGGGCGAGCGAGGAGAGCGTGTTGAGTGAGAGAGAGAGAGAGAGAGAGAGAGAGAGAGAGAGAGAGAGAGAGAGAGAGAGAGAGAGAGAGAGAGTGCAGGGGAACTAAGATGGCTTCCCTTCCATGAAGCCTCCTGCTCTTCCAGTTGACTCAATAAAACCAGACGTCTAGTCTCCTGGAACAGCCAGGAAGAGAAATACACACATACTTTACCAACACACATTTGCATTTGATGTTTTCTAAAAAGAGATGAGACCATATGTAGTGCAGACATGGGAACAATCATAAATCGTTGATCGACAAATCCACTTCCTGTTTCTCCTCTAACTTTATATAGCTCTCAAGATGTCATACTTCATGCCGAGTATGTTAGATAACAAACTGTTTTGTGTCCCTGTGCAGTATGCAACCGATTACAAGATGGTTGCTGTGGGAAATGACACTAATGGAACCATTCTCTACCAAAAGGTAAAGTATTCTGCATGCAAGTGATTAACTTATATAAGTTAATAATAATAGCAAGTAATGGAGTAATAGTAATAGTACTTGATGTATAAATGGTTTGATGTTGGGTTGTTGTTATTCTACATTTTATACTTTTACAACTTAAAACGGTAGAGTAAAACTGATTTAACACGCAAAAAAGAGTATATGGTCTGTCAGTACTAGACTTGAAGCAAGTAATCATTATGCAGGACATACTTTAAGATCTGTGCCTGTCATTCTGTTTAAGATCCACTTGTTGAACGTCAAACATGGCTCCGATACAGCAACACCAGTTGGGCTTTCTGGCATCGTTCTGCTTGGGTGATCACCAGGACTGAGTAGACCTCTATATAAAGAGAGACAGTGAGAGGAAGAAATAGAAAGGGAGAGAGGGAGAGAGGGAGCAAGAGAGGGAGAGATAAAGGGAGAGAGAGTAAACAAGTCTATCACTCCACAGTACAAACACAGAGAATGGACTCAGTAGAGCAAAATAACAAAAACACACCCAAGGTTCGCTGAACACCCTTCGTCTCCATACTTTCTGAATTTGAACCCTACCTTTTGGACCTCATTCAGCTCTTGGTGTTGCCGGCTGGGAGGTCAGAATGCCCGACTAATGGGAAAGCTGTGTTTGTGTAAAAGTTTGAATGCTGGTATGGTGCAAGGAAGAACGGTCAAAGGCAGTTTCAGTGTTTTATTTATTAACGTATTATTCTGATATTTTTGATACTGCAGGTTCCTATTGGCACAGACACAGATGGGATGAACATCCTGGGTCTGGTCCTGTTTGCCATGGTGTTTGGGGTGGCTCTCAGGAAGCTGGGAGAAGAGGGAGAGGAGCTCATTCGCTTCTTCAATGCCTTCAACGAAGCCACCATGGTGCTGGTGTCCTGGATCATGTGGTAAGTGGAGGTCTGGGAAGACTCGGATCATGTGACTCCGGTTCAGAATCAGAATCCGGTTTATTGCCAAGTAGGTTTCCATATACAAGAAATCTTTTTGGGTAGGTAGTGCATGAATGCTTGTGTGTTTAAGACTTCATCTTCTGTCACACAGGTACGTTCCCTTTGGCATCATGTTCCTGGTTGGTAGCAAGATTGTGGAGATGGAAGATGTAGTTCTTCTGGTGACCAGTCTAGGGAAGTACATCTTTGCCTCCATCTTGGGTCACGTCATCCATGGGGGGATTGTTTTGCCCCTCATCTACTTTGGTTTCACCCGGCAAAACCCCTTCAGCTTCCTGTCTGGCCTCATCACGCCCTTCACTACTGCCTTCGCCACCTGCTCCAGGTACAGTCTGAGCTCACCTGCTCTAGGTAATCTTAGCTCACCTGCTCCAGGTAGTCTGAGCTCACCTGCTCCAGGTCCAGTCTGAGCTCACCTGCTCCAGGTACAGTCTGAGCTCACCTGCTCTAGGTAATCTTAGCTCACCTGCTCCAGGTAGTCTGAGCTCACCTGCTCCAGGTAGTCTGAGCTCACTTGCTCCAGGTACAGTCTGAGCTCACCTGCTCCAGGTCCAGTCTGAGCTCACCTGCTCCAGGTCCAGTCTGAGCTCACCTGCTCCAGGTAGTCTGAGCTCACCTGCTCCAGGTCCAGTCTGAGCTCACCTGCTCCAGGTCCAGTCTGAGCTCACCTGCTCCAGGTCCAGTCTGAGCTCACCTGCTCCAGGTACAGTCTGCGCTCACCTGCTCCAGGTAGTTTGAGCTCACCTGCTCCAGGTAGTCTGAGCTCACCTGCTCCAGGTCCAGTCTGAGCTCACCTGCTCCAGGTCCAGTCTGAGCTCACCTGGCCGGGGTAGATGTCAGGACATCACAGGTGATCCCTCCCAGAAATCCATAATATCCATAGACTGCAATAAAATGTTAAGTACAATACCTTTACGGCTCCCAAGTTAGAAAGTCATTGTATCAGGACAGTGAAACTACCTTGCAGTATCGACAGTACTAATGTGGCCTGGTTTCCAGCTTTCTACATCCTTGCTGCATTAGGGGGACGTAGCCAACAAGCTTAGCCTCAAAATCGGTCTCAAAACTATGTTGCAAACTAAACCTTTGGCCGATTTCTGCCGATTTTATCTAAATTCTCGGAACCCCCACTCAATCCAGGACAGACACGTGAGCTTTGTAAGAAGTGTAGCGTTCCACATTTGTCTGCAGTGAATCAGGAAAGTGAGAGCGGTTGAATTGCAACATTTTGTATCGCATGTATGGGTGTAGATAGATACAGAAATGTTTTTTTTTAAATAAATGATTATTTAATGTCGATGAGGTTAAGAAATCAGAAACATGTTCTCGCTGGTGCGGGTGGACTGTATTTATACTCGAGGAGTGAGTTTAACCGATTCACATCGGCTACACTCGCACCAACGCACAGTTTCTCTGTGTCCCACCAGCTCTGCGACGCTGCCCTCCATGATGAAGTGTGTGGAGGAGAACAATGGTGTGGACAAGCGCATCAGTCGCTTCATCCTCCCCATCGGAGCCACCGTCAACATGGATGGGGCTGCCA
Organism: Osmerus eperlanus; assembly: GCF_963692335.1. Classification (NCBI taxonomy): domain Eukaryota; kingdom Metazoa; phylum Chordata; class Actinopteri; order Osmeriformes; family Osmeridae; genus Osmerus; species Osmerus eperlanus. The sequence continues at coordinate 20,442,744 of NC_085023.1, forward strand.
TCTTTCAGTGTGTGGCGGCCGTCTTCATCGCCCAGCTCAACAACCACGAGCTGAACGCCGGACAGATCTTCACCATCCTGTGAGTGGGAGGGTGGAGGGGAAGAATCAGAATCCGAATTCGGTTTATTCGCCATGTATGTTATACAAACACAGAATTTACTGTGGCAGGGAGGTGCAAAACACTAAACATATACAGATCTTAAATTAAGTAAAAGTACAAAAGTTTAACTATTTCTAAGAACTAAACAATCTAAGAATACAACAATTTAAATATAAAATAAAATATATATAAAAATAAGAATAGGGGATGGTTGTTCTAGGAAGGGCGGGGTGAATTATATTAGTCGGTGTTTGTTGGACATTGTTGGGGCAGTGTGAACTGGCTTCGTAGGACATGATTTAGGCTGAAGATGTGGTTGAGCCTGTCGTGTCTGGTGACCCCACAGTGTGACGGCCACCGCCTCCAGCGTGGGGGCAGCAGGAATCCCAGCAGGGGGCATCATCACCATTGCCATCATCCTGGAAGCCATCGGCCTGCCCACCAATGACCTGTCTCTCATGCTCGCTGTCGACTGGATTGTGTAAGTAGCACGTCAACATAATCACTGACGACGTGCCAGATCTGGGTTTGCTTTTGGGATTGTCTGTTGGTTTGTTGTACAGGGTTAGTCCAACTCATGTGTCAATGTTTGACCCTGGTCTGGTTCGCACACACACATACATACACGCTCATCAACTAATTTCGGTCTAAACACACTCTGCGAACTATTATGTAAAATGCATCCAAAAATATTACTAGTTACCGTAATTCAAGGCAGCATATCTACAAAAATAGATGTGTTCTGCTTAGCAACTATTTATAAAATGCAACTGATTATGTTTCATGAAACATATACTTGTCCTGAAAGTATATCTGACGAACCGTTTTAGTCATTAGATATAAATTAGAATTCAAAACACATATATTCACTTAAATTTGATGTGTCAATTTTTTTTGTGTCTTGTGTTTCTGTGTGAAATGCTGTGCTTTGGTGGTGTTTATCCATATGTGTGTGTATCTGTGTGTGTCTCTGTGTGTCTGTGTGTGCGTGTGTGTGTCTCTGTGTGTGTGTGTGTCTGCGTGTGTGTGTACGTGTCTCTGTGCGTATATGTCTGTGTGTGTGTCTGTGTGTGCGTGTGTGTATGTGTCTCTATGTGTATGTGTCTGTGTGTGTGTCTCTGTGTGTCTCTGTGTTTGTGTCTCTGTGTGTGTGTGTCTGCGTGTGTGTGCGTCTCCGTGTGTGTGTGTGTGTGTGTGCAGGGACCGTACCACTACCGTGGTGAACGTGGAGGGGGATGCCCTCGGCGCCGGAATCCTCCACCACATCAACCAGCAAGAGATGAAGAAGCTTCAGCGGGACCCCCAGGAGCTGTCGGACGTCCGGGTGGAGGCGCAGGCCAACGCCCAGGAAGGGGAGGAGACCTCCCCGCTCGTCACACACTCCCCCGTGGACGTCAAACCCGGCACGTCCACCCCGGAGGCCATCGAGTCTGTCCTGTGAACCGTCGACGTCGGAGATCGATCGCCCGTCTCTCATGGTTGTATTACTGCTGCAGAGTGAGGCCACAATGAATTTATTCTGAGAACTTTCTTTTTTACTTGAAGAGTTTGCTCGTCGTTTTATGTCTGGCAGGGAAAAAGTATCATCACTAAACTATTTTTTTATTTTATTTTTTGGTTTCCACTGTGGTTTAAGTGTTCATTTTGAGATTTTGTTCTGGAAGTGATACTTAAGGACAGTGGAGGTAACACAAGTCCTATTTCTGGAGAATGGCTTGTTTGGGGTGATCCAATTTTGCACCACATTTTCAAAGGGAATGTTCCCAAGCATAATCTCACGTAAGAGATAGTTAGGAGAATTATTTACAAGCTGCCCTAGAGTTCTGTTTGTCGTCTGTGGAAATTTAGCTTGACAAGTGAAACATTAACCCTTCAGATAAATAAGTTTTCTGCTGTAGATCTGTTAACACACAGGCCTAAATGTTAAGATGGATATTGGATCGATTTTCCATGACTTTCCACGATACAGTATGGTAGTTGTCACACCGTTTATTTAAGGGGTCAAGTGTAGATGCCGTTGCTAAGAAACCGTGTTCCTAGGATACACAACCGTTAAGTGGTCTTTCAAATAAAAATTTACAAAAAAAACCGTGGTCCAATAAAATATCCAGTTCAAAGTTCTCTGCCATTGATGTGAAGATCCTCACATAAAGCCATAATTTGGTGTTAGTGAAGGTGCCATGCCAACTATCAAGTGCCTGTGGTAGTTGAACCAGTTACAGCAACTCTGAATTTTGGCTTTATACTTTGAGGAGACACAACTCATAAACCACCTTGTATGCTTTTACCCAAAGTGACTTACAAGTGTGCACATAGATTTTGATGAGCAAAGTTTCAGTAGGAATTAAAACCGCCGAACACTTGGTCTAAGCCAACAGATAGTTGTCCGTGTTTGATTGGGAAGGAAACGACCAAAGCTGGCCATAACTGAGCAGCCACTGCTATGCTGCTGAACAGGGTCACAGGGTCGCTGAATAGGCTCTATTAGGGAGTCTACTGACACCTAGTGGGGGGAATGAGTACTGTATTGAGTGTTGTCGCTTTCAGCCCTAAATACCAATTTTCATGGTATTTAGGGCTGGTTGAAGTCTGATTGGCTAATTTAATATTTCTGTAGATTGTTCTAAGATGTCAAATTAACCATGTGGAGTATATTTTAATGCTGTTTGACAGTAGTTGTCTACAAAATGCCTACAAGTTAAGTGAAATACATGTTTAATATATTGGAATAAGTGATGTTCTATTGGCATACTGGAGTCTGCTTGTGAAGTCTATGCTGGTAATTACATTGGTCCCTATATTATCTATAGGGTCCAACAAACTTTTATTTTATTTTATTTACAATGGTTTCTATGTGCTTCATTTTCATGGAATAGTCTGTTGGGTGTTGGAATTATGAAAAAAATAAAATAAAATGGGTTTTGTACTTTAGTTAACCTAATATTATATCAACTGTGGAAACCTCAATATTTTTCCAATGTGAACTTCTGTGAGACTGTCAACGAAATATACCTGGGACCTTCATCACGGACTCCAGCAAACACTGTATCTGATCTTGAAATAGGTTTGTTAAAGAGAAAGTTATGTCTGAATATGAATTTCAAATTCTCTGCATCGGATGTGTTGCATGTAACTTTAATCGTACATTTTAGAATGTCTTTAAACCTTAAGTTTTCTGACTAGAGTACAGAATGTTACATTTCTTTGTACAATCGTGTAAACTGCAAGCTATTCAGAACTAAAATGTTTTTGTTAATTCTTTAACATTTTGTATGATTAGTATTATTTTAAGAAAAGGCATTTTTCCATATCTAGTTGTTTTTATGAACCCAATAGTGTTACTTTCCTCTGGTATCACTTTCCTCAAATCTATTTAGCTATTTTGTGATATGGGAATATCTATTTAGCCTGTACCATGTTTACTTTTTAAAACGGCCCTCCGCCTCCCTCCCTCCCTCCCTCCCTCCCTCCCTCCCTCCCTCCCTCCCTCCCTCCCTCCCTCCCTCCCTCCCTCCCTCTCTCTCTCTCTCTCTCTCTCTCTCTTAACATTAAAGATGCGTCTTTGATTCAACCAATAACTTGCTGTTTGTTTGCATATTATATTGTGAAAAAGAGCATGTCAACATATAAAATAGCTATAAATAAAACACATCCGGATAGAACGATTATAGGCTACAGTTATAGCCTAGGTTTTTGCGTAGGCTAATCCTAACCTAAACGTCACAAATTCAACATGATACTGGTCAGTTAATTCCAATAAATTACCAGTATCACTTGCGGTGGCCAATTAGGTATCTACCTTTCTATACTCATGTTGAGAAGGTGAACTCTGATTGGCGGTGGTGAGAAGATACCGCCTCTTTCGAAAGCTGTCATTTCTGTTCTTACTTTGCCAGCAGCATTCAGCAGTACTTCAAATATCAAAATAAGAGTCCCTTGTCTTTGCGTGCTTAACCAAAGCAAGCGTACGAGTGGAGGCCAGGCTTTGAGGCTTTTAGTTTCGAGAAGACCCACCGGGAATGATACCAATGCTTCAAGTGTTGCAGTTTTGACGGTCTTCGCATTTACCACCATATTGCGTTTAACCAGCTTTCTGACTTCCAATGCTAGAGCCTGTATTTGAATGAAGCGTACTACCTTGGAATGATTGTCTTAAAAAAAAATACCCTTTACACTTTTAATTGCAGTTAAAGTCACAGTTTAATTTTACTGTACAGCTACACGTTGTAGCGAGCTAGCGGAAAGATGACGACGAGGTCAGAGAGAGAAAAAGCACAGAAATTGAATGAGCAGCATCAGGCCATTCTCTC
>NC_085023.1:20452153-20454653 GCF_963692335.1 Osmerus eperlanus
CACACACCCCTGTCACACACACACCTGTCATACACACACCTGTCACACACACATCTCTGTGGCCAGATGAAGCCGCTGACAAGGAAAGTACTGCCGGGCACCCTCACACGGTCATGTGCATATCAGAGGCCGTATGGCATGTGCTTGGAGGCACACACAGGAGGCACACACAGGAGGCACACACAGGAGGCACACACAGGAGGCACACACAGGAGGCACACACAGGCGGCACACACAGGAGGCACACACAGGAGGCGCACACAGGAGGCACACACAGAAGGCGCACACAGGAGGCGCACACAGGCGGCGCACACAGGCGGCGCACACAGGCGGCGCACACAGGCGGCGCACACAGGAGGCACACACAGGAGGCGCACACAGGCGGCGCACACAGGCGGCACACACAGGAGGCACACACAGGAGGCACACACAGGAGGCACACACAGGCGGCACACACAGGAGGCACACACAGGAGGCACACACAGGAGGCACACACAGGAGGCACACACAGGAGGCGCACACACAGGAGGCACACACAGGAGGCACACACAGGCGGCACACACAGGAGGCACACACAGGCGGCACACACAGGCGGCACACACAGGAGGCACACACAGGAGGCACACACAGGCGGCACACACAGGAGGCGCACACAGGAGGCGCACACAGGAGGCGCACACAGGCGGCGCACACAGGCGGCACACACAGGAGGCACACACAGGAGGCACACACAGGCGGCACACACAAGCGGCGCACACAGGCGGCACACACAGGCGGCGCACACAGGCGGTTTAACTGCTCCTTTCAGATCAGAGCAGGCCTCTGTTGTAAGTAGTATTCTGTCATAAGTAGAGGCGTGACCATCCATCGATCAATTGACCAAATAGCAAACGATCCAGTGTCATTGATGCTGTGTCATTGATATTGTCCCTAATCATGAGTTCCCTCCCTCCTCTCCTCCCTCCCGCACCCCCTTTCTCCCTCCCCCAGGGCCCCGCTGGGCATCCTGGAACTTGGGCGTGTTCATGTGCATCCGCTGTGCCGGCATCCATCGCAATCTGGGGGTCCACATCTCACGGGTGAAATCTGTCAATCTGGACCAGTGGACCCCCGAACAGATCCAGGTACTTTGTGTCTGTGTAGTGTGTATTTTGTGAGCTGTGTAGTGTGTGTGTGTGTTGGTGTGTATTCAAGGGAGCATGGGTCTTTCTGTGTGAGTAGAGTAAGTGCATGCTACTCTCTCTGAATGTTAATTGCTGTTTTAATGGCTAATTAATTCTAGATGGGTAATTATTTCAACTTTAGTTCATTCACTCATCCTTCCACCATCCAATCCATCATCCTTGTGCTCATTTGCATCTGACTGGTGTCGGCTGTTTGTGTGTGTACATGTGTTTGCTAGCATGTGTGTGTGTGCGTGTGTGTTTGTGTGAGTCATTACCCCCAGCTAAATGACTAGAATGTAAATACAATGTGTCAAAGAACTCTTGCAGAATGTGCTCTCATCATTTACTAATTCTGTCATTTTTTATTTATTTTTTTACTGACTTTGTCACCCTTTATTTCCCTCCCTCCCTCCCTAACCCTCCCTCCCTCTCTCCCTCCCTCCCTAACCCTCTCTCCCTCCCTCCCTAACCCTCTCTCCCTAACCCTCCCTCCCTCTCTCCCTCCCTCCCTAACCCTCTCTCCCTCCCTCCCTAACCCTCTCTCCCCCTCCAGAGTGTAGTGGACATGGGGAACAGCAGGGCCAGACAGCTGTATGAAGCACACCTACCTGAAAACTTCAAACGGCCACAAACTGACCAGTATCCTCCCCGTAGCTGTGTGTGTGTGTGTGTGTGTGTGTGTGTGTCTGTGTGTGTCTGTGTGTATACGTGCCTTCTTTCCCCTCAAAACTCCTTGTGACTAGTAAACTGTATTACTGGAGACAAACACACACACACATTATGGCTCATTATAGAATAACTGTTTTGCCTCAGAAACTTTTGTATTTTTGTTGAGTACATTCTCACCTGGTTGTTTACTCAATTACGAACAAAAAGTCTCCACGGAACCGTAACACAAGGTAATTACTGTAACTGCAAACATAATTATTGTTTTGTAAACAGCCTATGAAGGTGTTTCCTTGTTTTAAGTGAAGTTTTAGTTTGCTTCTCGGTTGTTGACATCTAAGGGCGTCTGGGAATCCCTGAGTGACTCTCCGAAGTGACGATTTTCCAATTACCGTTCCGTTTGATGATTATACAAATAAACACACACACACAGAAAAACACATCAAACTGATTAATTCGACCGTCGTTTTAATGAAGCCGCTTTCATACAGAGATCCGGCAATATTCCCGTAAAGAGGACACTTCATTATGCCGGTGATGGTTGTTTACACAGAACCAAACAAGGCCGGCATAATGCCGCACCGTGTGTGTTGTGAGATAGCATGCCGGCGTTCCGGAATCACAGCTGCGATGTTAGCGTGGTCGCTAGTGTGTGTAGTCTCGTCATG
>NC_085023.1:20459653-20494171 GCF_963692335.1 Osmerus eperlanus
GTGTGTTGTGTTGAGTGTGTGTGGTGTTGAGTGTGTGTGGTGTTGAGTGGGTGTGGTGTGTGTGTTGTGTTGAGTGTGTGTGTGGTGGTGTGTGTGTGTGGTGTGTGTGGTGTTGAGTGTGTGTTGTGTTGAGTGTGTGTTGTGTGACGTGTCAAACCTCTTTTTGTTTTTGTTGGTTTCTTAGAAGGAACGAGAGAAGAAGGAGAGAGAGAAGAAGAGAGAGAAGGAGAGAGAGAAGGAGAGGCCGAACTCTTCTGACAAGGTAAGACAGGACCGAGAAGGGGGAGCTGCTTTATTGTGTTTCCTTAAGCAGGTATATCATACTGTATCTGGGAATTTGTTTATTATTCATTCAGTGAATGGATGTGCGTGTGTGTGTGTGTGATTATGTATGAGTATGTGTGTGAATATATGGGCTCTGTCACAATGGCTCAGGGTCACGGTGAGTAATGTGTGTGTGTGTGTGTTTGGCACTGTCTCTGTCATTCTAAATCTGTGGATGTGGTTGGTGGTGAATAATGCAGTGTGTGTTTGTGTGTGTGTGTGACTGGGAACCTCACCACTGGGCCTGCTTGTTTTAACACACACAAACAATCTTTATGCGTTGTGTTGGTGACCTGGAGTGTGTGTGTGTGTGTGTGAGACCTGAGCTGACGTGATCAGAACGTTAAACTGAGAGAAACATGAAAGAATCAGAAAGCAGGAGAGCTTGGCCTGTCTGGTGACCTGCAGTCAAAGATCAGGATGGTACTGAGTGTGTGTGTGGGCGGGGGGGTGGGGGTGGGGGGGGGGCCGGGGGGGGGTTTGTGTGTGTGTGTTCGTGTGTGAGACTTCCATTTGATATCAGTGACCGTTTCTGTTAGAATTTCAGTGAACTTGTGAATCTGTGTACATTTCCTGTACATGTACTGTATGTGTTGACATGCATGTCCTTGGGTGTTTGCTATGTGGACTGATCTCTGTCCTGTGTTTACGCGTGCATGAGCGTGTTTGCTAATGCACTGAAAGCTGCTTAATCTCAGATTGAATAGAGAGGAAGCATGTTCTACACCCCCCCCCCCCCCCCCCCCCCCCCCCTCACACACACTCCATCACTCACGCACCTCCCACCCCACAGCAGTAATTATCAAAGACCACTCAAGTGTTTCACAACCCTCTTCACACGCACACACACCTCTTACAGTACACCACACAGGGAGAGAAAAATAGGCACGTGTTCGTGACTACACAAACACACACATACTAAACATCTGCACAGAGGCACTCTCAGTCTTGGAATCTGATTATAGTGCTCTGGAGTGTGAGGGCGAGGGGGGGGGGAGGAGGGGGGAGGAGGGGGGAGGAGAAAGACGCCTTTCAGAAGGATTGCTCATGTTGACGGAGAGCCATCTGAAGGAGGAGAGGATGGAGGGGAGGAGAGGATGGAGGTATGAGGGGAGGAGAGGATGGAGGGGAGGAGAGGATGGAGGGGAGGAGAGGATGGATGGGAGGAGAGGATGGAGGGGAGGAGAGGATGGAGGTATGAGGGGAGGAGAGGATGGAAGGGAGGAGAGGATGGAGGTATGAGGGGAGGAGAGGATGGCGGGGAGGAGAGGATGGAGGTATGAGGGGAGGAGAGGATGGAGGGGAGGAGAGGATGGAGGGGAGGAGAGGACGCAGGTATGAAGGGAGGAGAGGACGGAGGTATGAAGGGAGGAGAGGACGGAGGTATGAAGGGAGGAGAGGACGGAGGTATGAAGGGAGGAGAGGATGGAGGTATGAAGGGAGGAGAGGACGGAGGTATGAAGGGAGGAGAGGACGGAGGTATGAAGGGAGGAGAGGATGGAGGTATGAAGGGAGGAGAGGATGGAGGTATGAAGGGAGGAGAGGATGGGGGTATGAAGGGAGGAGAGGATGGAGGTATGAGGGGAGGAGCCTAGCTGCTTCCCCTGCTCAGAGGACCACGCGACTCAGACACCCAGCGAGGCCTGGTATGACGGGAGGTGGAAGGTTTAGTTGATAGTGTGAGACAGTGAGATGTGGGCCAGGTGAAATCCCTGTCTAAGCTGTTCTAAGCTTCTCTCCATGTCTGGAGGTGGTTGGGTTGGCGGCTGTAGCAGCTGCTGTACCTGCATCATACTGGCTGGAGACACTTCATACTGGCCTGGGCTTGGGTATCAAAGACTTTATTTCAGCTGCAGGGATTTAAATGTGAGAGGAATGTTGCTGTTGGAAATGTTAGATGCTAAATCATAGGGATCAACCCGAATGAAGACTTGTCTTCTAACTCACAAATAGTTCCCTCCCTCCCATCCATCCACCCTCCCTTCCTTTCTTTCTTTGTTCAAATTCTACCTCCATCAATCTTTCCTTCTTCATTTTCCTTTGCTTTTCTCCTGTGCCTCCCTGCCTGCCTGCCTGCCTGCCTTCCTTGTATTCCTCCAGACACCAAGGTGCTTCTCCCATTTTAATAGAAGCATATGTTTTTCCTTTTTTTCTGCCCATGAATAAATTATCAAAGGGAACAAGTGCGACTCCCTGCATGGAAAGTGGCAGTGTTTGAGAGACAAAATGTGTGTCAGTGTGTGTGTGTGTGTGTGTGTCTGTCTGTCAATGTGCGTGTGGAGGGGACTGATGGGGGTGACATGGGTGGAAGGTGCACTGCACATCTGGTATTGACTTTGAGAGTTGGAATAGATAGGACACACACACACTGAACTAGTTAGTTGGGAGGATGATGTGAAGGGCAGCCAGACAGCCAGCATGCCTCTCACACACTCACTCATCACACAAACAAACATATACACTCACAAACACACACACACACAAACAGTTTCTTCCTCCATTTCCCACTCCTAGTGTCTTACACTCACTCACTGGAGGGTCTAGTATCCGTGGGTCGATAGTGTAGCCATGGGGAGGCTAATCAATGGGCTAGATTTACACACACACACACATACACACACACACCACACACACACACACACACACACACACACACACACACACACACACACACACACACACACACACACACACACACACACACTCACACACACACCTCCCCCATGGTGCAGAATGTGAAGGACAGAGCTTACAGCTTGTCAAGACTTCCATGAAAATCCACACGTGTGTGTGCACAACAGTTGTGTTCATGGATCCATGTGTTTCAGACGTAAAAAACACTTTCTTACCCAATCCCCAAACGCTCCTTGTGCTTTGAAAGACATTTACATTTAGTCATTTAGCAGACGCTCTTATCCACAGCGACTTACAGTAAGTACAGGGACATTCCCCCCGAGGCAAGTAGGGTGAATTGCCTTGCCCAAGGACACAACGTCATTTGACACGGCTGGGAATCGAACTGGCAACCTTCAGATTACTAGCCCGACTCCCTCACCGCTCAGCCACCTGACTCCCCCTGGATAGAATTGAAACAACAACAAAACACCAACAAACAACAGGATTCACACGCGAGCGTCGACGATTACCAGTGAAAGAAAACAGCGGTGGAATATCCAGGCCCCAAAAATCTGCGTCCGCTGCTGGAGAGAAGCTGTGTCAAGACTCTCACTTGACTATTAACTGGCTTCCTCTGGCACAGGTCAATTAACATCAAGACCCTTTTCAGTTTCTGAATGCTAATGCTAGTATCCACATAGCACCATCACACTAATGGCCGTACTCATCCTGATTCACAGTGTGTTCTGCCATAGTCAGCTAAGAAGCATTTTAAAGCCTTGCCTGTGTGTGGAAAGTAATTAAACGTTTATCACTATCTAGCAGGCAGATATGCTAAAAATGTTCCTCCTTATAGTATTCTCTATAAAGATAGACGCTATAAAAATTATTATTATTATTATCCGCCCTTTGTGGAGGCTGCCAAGTTGACAAGGAAGATAGCATCACCAAAAACACATAAACACAAATATACACATCCTCCCACGCACACAAACATGGACATAACATGTTCACGCTGCACACTGCAAACAACACAAATTCAGCAGGCGTACGTACACATGCAGTCCTTTAATCAGGGGTGTATTCAGGTTATCACTGAGCTCCCCTCTTTGCAGTTTAGTTGGGTTTGAGGAGAGAAAGCCATAAATCCAATTACTTTATGCAAAGTGATTCAAAGTGCTGGTGTTCTGTAACAAGAACAAAACAGAACTGTGTTCACTATCGCTAAACAATGACTGACAGGCCAATCACGGACAGCTTTTATGGCGTAATAGCCAATGAGAAAAAAGAGAGGGAGAGTGTCAGAGAAAGATCAGTCGTAGCAAACCTCGCCAACAAACCAAACTACACACACACGCACACACACGCACGCACACACACACACACACACACGCACACACACGCACGCACACACACACACGCACGCACGCACACACACACACACACACACGTAGTAGCTCCCCAAAGCATTTGTTCTGTAAGCACTAGATGCATTGATCTCAGTTGTGGGATGTTGTTGATGTGGAAATGTGTAGACTTCAGTTAGCTCCCAGGAGCCTTCACTGATGTGTTAGAACACACACACACACACACACACACACACACACACACACACACACAAAGACGCACACACACAGATACACATTGTTTCTTAATAACTGTGTGCGTCTGCTGTGTATGTGTGTGTGTGTGTGTGTTTGGGCTGGACTTTTTTGATTTGATCAGTTTCTTTTTCCCCTCTTCCTCCCTGAGCTGTGCTGTCACGCCTTGGCACCCAAACAGCCCCTGACCTTTCGATCTGGAGTCACACTCCAGGAGGTGTGAAAACCACCTCTGACATTGTGTGGGCGTGTGACTGAGTGAGTGCACACACACACACACGTGTGTGTCTGCGTGCGTGTGCGCAAGCACTGGTGTGTGTTTGCTAGAGCACAGGTCTGCTCAACCATGTGTGTGCTTCCGTGTGGTTGTGTATGGCCTGTGGTGTGTGTGTGTGTGTGTGTGTGTGCGTGTGTGTTTCTGTGCGCAGCTAAATGACGTTTCTCGACTGTCAGATGAATTTAGCTCTGTGGAAGAAACATTACTATGTGACAGCTTTGGATCTGCACTCTGACAAAACTTCTTAGAGAAAACTGTGTCTGTCTGTGTGTCTGTTTTGTGTGTGTGTGTGGTTTCCCAGTTTTACTGTGGTGAATAGTGCAACACTGCTGCAGCCTGACAAACCTTAAAACCCACTGACAGACAATACTCTCCCTCTATCCTTTTCTCTATCTCTCCCCACCGTCCCTCTCTCTCTCTCCCTCTCTCACACACACACACATTATCCTTTACACACCATGTCGGGGCTGTGGATGTACTCCCAGCTAGCAGCTCATGCTCATAGAAGCTGCTTGGCCAGACTGTCTCTTCCAGACATCAAGCCGGCCTTTTACAGAAGCCATCAAATAGACTTTCAACTTTGTCTTTTGTTAAACAAAAGGAAAAAAGAACTCTGCTCTCTCTCTCTCACCTTCATGTTCTCTCTCTTCCTACTCCTGTTCTTCCTCTCTTCTCCTCCCTCTGCTTGTGTGTGTGTGTGTGTGTGTGTGTGAGTGTGTGTGTGTGGGTGTGTGTGGGGGTGTGTGTGTGTGTGACGTGTCACAGTCTGAGCCAGTGGCAGCTTTATTATTCTCTTTCATAGTGTTAATAAGGCAGCTGTCCACCTCAGCAGAGAAGTCCCTGGTTGACAGCGAGCTGTTTGTTTTTCTCTCCCTCTCTCCCTCTCCTCCTCCGTAAAGACGAGAGAGACCGCTACTCTCTTCCACTCTGCTCCCCCGACACAGAACGCAGCAATCACACAGGAGCCGTCACGAAACCAATGACAGGCCCCGACAGCCAATGACAGGCTCGAGCTAGCATCCTAGCAGCCAATCAATGAAAAACTACCTTCCCTGTCAACCTATCATAAATCACCACGACGGGCTACGATTGGACAGCCAATCATCATACCTTAATCGGTGACTAGGTATTTACAGGTTACTAACGGACTCCAATACTGTCCTGTAATTAGGTGTTTGTTAGTTCAAACCTGCCCCGACAAGTCGTGTTCCTACGGGTCGCTCTCGTGCCAGCTAGCCCCTCTCTAAACTGTCCCAGCGACCTGCAGTGGAGAGGTGGAGAGGTACAGTATGTTACTGCTGAGCATAGTGTCAGACCACCACCTGCACCACTGTGCTCACGCTTCCATGTAGCCCGGAGTCGCTGTTTCGAAAGTTTGTCGCCAGACTTCTGTCACGCTCGGCAAGGCGGCGGATTGCAGTTTAATTGAATCGAATGAACTTTATCGATCCCCGGGGAAATGAGCTTATCCCGTGAAGCGCTGGGTGGTGTGTGACTCCCTGTCCTCTGCTTCCAGAAGAGAGAGGAGCTGCTGGACTCCAGAGGCAGTCCCAAGAGGAGCGGGGAGCCGGCCATCGACCTGCTGGGCCTGGGTAAGACACGACTAACAGATGACCTATCAGGCTGCCAGCTGTGGTGACCAGAGGGATTGGGCCTGGGTAAGACACGACTCACAGATGACCTATCAGATGGTCAGTGGTGGTGACCAGAGGGATTGGGCCTCAGGAATGGCTGGGGGATGACAGAACTGGGTGGGGGTGTCTCTTTATGGTCTCTATAATGGGATACATACAGATCTGGTGTCTGTACTGGTCTGGTCTCTCGTTCTCACTCTCTCCCATGCTGAATTGAAAGGGGATTTGGGAATGTCAGGTGTGAGAGGGGATGCGTGTGTGTGTGTTTGTGTGTGTTAAACTGGACAGATGGAGGGGGGTGCCTACATTCTGAAGGGATTCTCAGATTGAACCATTCCTGTCACTGATGAGTGTTTCCACGGTGACCCAAAGGCCACGAATCCCAGTGCGGCCATACCATAATAGAAGGACAGATGACCCAGCTGGCTGTGTGATCGCTTTTCACTCCCTCCAGACTGGTGCCAGGAATATCTCTCTTTCTCTGTCTCTCTATCTTCTTCTCTCTCTATCTGTCTCTTTTTGTCTCTCTATCTTCTTCCTCTCTCTCCCACTGTTTCTCTATCATACTCACTCTCTCTCTATCGCTCTGTCTTCATACCTTTCTCATTGTACCTTTCTCCATTAGGCCTTGTGGTGGAATTTTAGTGAATAAAGTCTGAGGTCAGAAGAATACGTCTTTTATCTGTTTATTCTTGCAGCAAGGAGAAGCAGTTCTAAAACAATATCATAAATGATGTCTGGAGTAGAAGGGCTCTCTGACATGACATTATCTGAACACTCTTTTAAACAGTAGTTCCAGACAGTTACATAATCAGTTCAATAGTTCATGTCTATCAAAAGAGGAACTCCACAATGTGCAATGAAGCAAAAAGGAAACAGGTTGCAGGACTTAATACAGATGTTCAACACTAGAGACAGAGCTCAAGACAAGAAAGAGGAAGTTGTGTTGAAGAATCCCTGCTGTGTGGGCAAAACAACCAGGGTCACATTTGGTCAACGTTGGTTAGCAAGCCGAAACTTAAGCAATACTGTCTTAGGCCAAAAGGTTATTCTAGCTCAACAGAAGTTAAAACCTAAACAATAACTGTTCGAGGCCAAAGAATATTATAGACAGCTTAAAGTATTTTTCTATTACAGCCTCATTCCCCTTCTCTTTCCCTGTCTATCTCTTCATCCCTCATTCTGTTCATCCATCCATCCCTCATCCTGCTCATCCATCTCTATCTCATCTACCTTGTCGAACTTTGGAAACGATTTTCCATGTTGTGTTCACACTTACGGGGCTAAATTATGAATGTGCTATCACAGTGATACAGAGAAATACCACTGCCTGCCTGCCTGCCTGCCTGCCTGCCTGTCTGTCTGTCTGTCTGCCTGTCTGCCTCTCTGCCTGCCTGTCTGTCTGACTGTGCCTGTTTGTGCACCATTCCCCATCCCCCTCCATAGCTGTCTTTAGTTCACTATACACCCACGGGATGGTGAAATACGTATGTGAATGTACAATCTCACACACAATCTATCTCTCTCTCGCTCTCTCTCTCCATTCCTCCTGAATTAATCAGTGCTGTATGGACATAGCACCCCTCTGCACCACATGTGGGGAAATTTATTTTGTCACACAACATTTCTAATTGCTCAAACCCAAAAATAACAAACAACAAACGCTTGGAAATGTTGCCCACGCCTACTAAAGCAGGAGGGAGAATGGCTGTTTGACTATAAATAACCTTGGTGCACATTTTCCTCACACGCGCTTACACACACACTTACACACACACACAGCTTTGTTACACCTAGCAGCCATGGACAGTAGATGAGATTTCACACCTAATCAATACTGCCCAGCGGTCAATGCTTAATTCTCTGTCTCTGTCTATCGCTCTCTCTGCCTCTCTCCCTCTCTATCAATTTCTGTCTCCCTCTGGCTCTCTCTCAATTAATTTATTTCGCTTTCTCTGTCACTCTATCAATTTATTTTTATCTCTCCCTCTCTTACTTTATACATCTCTTTCTCTCTGTCTCTATCTCCCTCTCTGACTCTCTCTCTCCCTTTCTATCACTTCCCACCCCTGCTCTCTCTCACTCTCTCTCTCTCTCTCTCTCTCTCTCTCTCTGTCTCTCTCTCTCAGATGCACCTGTAGGTGGAGCTGCAGCCAGTGGGAGTGGCTCCAGCAGTGGACCAATCAGCGACGACCTGGACATTTTTGGACCAATGGTGTCCAACCCTCTACCCTCCTCTAATCATCCCCAGGTGTGTGCCCCGTGGTATCGCACAATAAAATATCTATCTCTATGCAAATGCGAGTTAAATCGCCCTTTATCCGT
The DNA here is from genome assembly GCF_963692335.1 of Osmerus eperlanus. Taxonomy (NCBI): domain Eukaryota; kingdom Metazoa; phylum Chordata; class Actinopteri; order Osmeriformes; family Osmeridae; genus Osmerus; species Osmerus eperlanus. Next base: position 20,468,431 of record NC_085023.1, read on the forward strand.
TATTAAACCGGAGGAGAAAACTGTTTGGAAATTAAATTTGAGCCGGAACTACCAAGTGGTTTTTAGCACCGAGAATGTCTCTGCTAGACTTTAGCGAGCTTGTCCCTGGGCTGTGTCTTCTTCTGTGGTTATCTACTGGAGCGACAGAGAACAGATGCTGCTGTCCTGCATGGCTCCCACAACCTCCATGTCTCCAATGCCCTTTTCCCACACACCACAGAGCATTCACGCTCAAAAGCAGACACACACACACACTTCTCCTGTGTCATCGCCTTATCACTCAACACAGACAGCAGCAGCAGAAGAACTCGATAGAGAGTTGTGTCTTATACACACCCCGGTAATCCCACACAAGCATGTACAAACACAGTCCCTCGATACACGGTCCCATACACACATGTTAGCATACGCACACAAACACACAAGCGTGGCCACACACGATGTCGAGCTGGTGTTCATCCGTACTACTGCTACTACTACTGAGAGAAGAAAGTGTGACAGCGAGGGGCAGAGAGAGAGAGAGATAACATGTGTGAGATAATGAGAGAGAAATAATGATAATGTGAGAGAGAGAGAGAGAGAGAGAGAAATAATGATAATGTGAGAGAGAGCCAGAGACAGAGAGAGATAAATAATGATAATGAGAGAGAGAGACAGAGAGAGACAGAGAGAGAGAAATAATGATAATGTGAGAGAGAGTGTTGTTGTGTCTGGAGGACAGTGTAACGGTAGGTCTACAATGAATGTTCCTGAGAAAATGTTCTCTCCTCTGAAACCATGGCTGACACCCTGTCATGAGAGAATCGCACGCGTGAGAGAGACAGACAGAGCTTGAAAAAAATGAAAGGAGAGAGAGATGGATCGAGCAGGGGTGGATACTGACAGAGCAGGCTCATTCTGTTTTCGCTTGTCGTTTTTTTCCTGTCTGATTGGTGGCAGGTGACACAGAGGAAGAGGCACTCACAATAACTGTTCAATTACACAGAGAGGAGAGGCTGCCGAAATACCACAGCAATCCCCTCCAGCCTCGACCCTGCCCTTTACCTCTCACACACACACACGTCCACACTCACACATGACCACACACACACTCACGCACTCTCGAACACACACACACACCACCCACCCTCCTGTTCCTGGTGCCTCAGCTCAAAGCCCAGAGCAGCCCTGCAGCCCTGCAGCCCTGCAGCCCTGCAGCCCTGCAGCCCTGCAGCCCTGCAGCCCTGCAGCCCTGCAGCCCTGCAGCCCTGCAGCCCTGCAGCTGGACCAGGTCAGATGGAGCACTGGAGGTCTGGAGGTCTGGAGGTCCTAGCATGAAGAGCAATTACTGTTGCCCCGACCACACACACACACACAGAGAGAGAGACATACACACACACCTAGCATGAACGTACACACACACAAGAACACAGTCGCACGCACACTCGCACGCGCGCACACAGCCCACACAACACGAGCAACAGGACCTTTTACATTTACATTTAGTCATTTAGCAGACGCTCTTATCCAGAGCGACTTACAATAAGTACAGGGACATTCTCCCCGAGGCAAGTAGGGTGAAGTGCCTTGCCCAGGGACACAACGTCATTTTTTCCCAGCCAGGAATCGAACCAGCAACCGAACCAGCAACCTTCGGATTACTAACCCAATTCCCTAACCGCTCAGCCACCTGACTCCCAGGCCTTTTACCCGGACGAGGACCAGCAAGCACATAACCCTGCCTGCTCATAACCCTGCCTGCTCGTCAGCACAGTTCTGTAGCTACGCCGTATCTGTGTGTGTCCGGAGCAGGTCTCTGGACGGCAGACAGCAGGAACACCTAGCTAGCCGCGCTGTCTGGCTGTAAACACACAGTCTTTCCATCTAGCAGCAGAATGTAGGTGAAGCTCACAGCCTCAGCCTGGCCACGCTGTAGCGCTCTGCTGGTGCAGAGCTGAGCTGGCCTCCCTGGTTCATCCTGGTCCAAGCTGCAGTCCTGTGTGTGGTTCTGCTCTCTCTCAGCGAGATACACACACACACACCCATCCTCACACCCACATGATGTGTCACTAACATCTAGAACATGCAAATATAGACTGAAAGACAAGATTAATAGTGAAATGCAGTCTGAACACATATACACATGGTGCCTGGCACTTGTTTTATGCTTCCGGTATAGCTGACTGAGAAACACACATACACACATGCCACTCACACACACACACACATATTTCACCACTGAGCTGCATTCCCGGCTATTAAACAGGATTGGTGTGTGCTCTCCTATCTCAGAATATGTCAATTATAAAAATGCGATTAGAGCTCTGAATGAGCTAGGATTTGTGTTATCCGCAGCTTTCCAACCTTGAGGGGGTTTTACTCTCGGAATATTCTGGAAACACGGAGAGGGAAAGGGAGGAGGGGGGAGTGTCTGTCGTTGCCTTTGAATCTGTCCTCTCTTTCCATCCCCTCGCCTCCCCACATACATACACAGACACACACATACTGACGCACCCAGACACACACACTCAAACACACACACACATATATCCATCCTGCTGTGTGCAAGACACAGCTCAGTGTGATTATCTTCTACAGATGGTGTGTTAGAGGGGGCGTGCAAGTGTGTGTGTACACACTTGTATACGTGCGTACGTGTTGGTGTGTTTACATGTGTGTGTGTGTGTGTGTGCACGTGTGTTTAATGTGAGTGTGGCTAGCTTTATGTACCTTTTATATCGATTTTCTATCTATTTGTAAACGTGAGTTATTGAGCGGGCTGGAGACCCACTGTGAGCTGGCTGTCGACTGTGTAGCTGAGGATGGAGTCTGGCACGCTGGGAAACTGGAGGGAAACACCACTTTTAATTCACACCTTGGTGGGGAACCAGCACCAGGGGACACACCAGAACACCGTGTACTAGGAGACCAGCCAGCCCTGGGTGTGTGTGTGTGGGAGAGAGAGAGAGAGAGACACAGAGAGAGAGAGAGACAGACAGAGAGAGAGAGAGAGAGAGAGAGAGAGAGAGAGAGAGAGAGAGAGAGAGGTGATTTGCAGGCAGATATGTCTGCTCCCTAACCCTCTCTGTGTCACACACATTTCTCCATCTCCCCCTGCGGATTCACACACACCCTCCCTCTCTCTCTCCACCGTCCATTAATGGTCCAGAGAGGTAACACTAGAAGCCTCTTCCTCATTGGGCCTCAGCTAATGTCTGTCTATTAATAGAACCCTGATCCATGTTTAAAGACTGTGTCAGCCTGGCCACTGAAAACAGGTCTGCTGCAAATACCTAGTCGAAGAGCCCCAATTAGTTTGTGGTGTGTGTGTGGTGTGTTTGTAGTGTGTGTGTGTGTGTGTGTGTGTGTGTTGGGATGCAGTTCCTCAGTTCCTCTGCTCTTCCTTCTCCCCTCCATCATCTCCCCTCCTCTAAAATAACCAACCCCCACCTCCACACACATTTAGCAGGTGTTGCTTTTTGTCAGCTCCATCCTTTAGGCATAATGGGTGTGTGGACGATTTTGTGCCTGAAATGGGGTTTTGTATGAATGAGTGTGTGTGTGTGTTTACTCTGCCCTGTCCTGCTCATGGCTGCTTCTATTCATCTTTCTCTGTCTCCACAACAGGCTAATTAATATCACCTGTCTCACTTAGGGTGACAACACCTCCATCCTCTCCTGCACTCCCTCCCTCTCTCTTTCTCCCTCCCTCTGTCGCTTGCTCCCTCTCTCCCTCTCTCTCTCTATCTTCCCCCTCCCTCCCTCACACCCTCTCTCTCTCACTCCCCCCCTCCCTCCCCCTCTCTCTCTCTCCCTCCCTCCCTCCCTCCCGTTCCCTCCCTCACACCCTCTCTCTCTCCCTCACACCCTCCCTCCCCCTCTCTCTCCCTCCCTCCCGTTCCCTCCCTCACACCCTCTCTCTCTCTCTCACACCCTCCCTCCCCTTCTCTCCTTCTCTTCCTTCAGACCTCTGTGTTATTGAACTCTTTCCAGTATGCTGACAAACTGCAATCTTTTATGAAAATCGAACGTGTTGGATGTTTCGTACAAACCCCAAAAGGTCCAGTGTCTATACTACACAGCCAGATTATGCCTAGTTAAGACTCATTGTGAATGTGAATTCCCGGACTCACACACTGTATATACACGTAGCAAACACACACACATTCACACTGACAATTAAGGATAATCTTTACACAAACCTTCATACGTATCGATAGTACCTGTATATTCCCGTACGCACACACACACTAACACACACTAACTAACACACACACACACTAACACTCAGTCATCTGTCTCTGTGTATCCTGTTCTCCAGACTGGCTCCATCAGCCCAGCCCCAGCCTCAGCCCCAGCCTCAGCCCCAGCCTCAGGAGCCTCATCAGGGGGCCCCGTGGGTCCCCCGGCCCCACAGGGAGAGGTGGACCTCTTCGGCCAGAGCCCAGCCCCCACGCCCCCCACCTCCTCCAGTAAGACTGAGGAGGGTGGGGCCAAGAAGCCCCTGTCCAAGGACTCCATCCTCTCCCTCTACAGCAGCAGCACTGTCAACACACACCAGACTGGTCAAGGTAACACACACAGTACTTATACTGCAGAAATGTATAATATACATTCATACATTCACCAGTATGCAGGCACACACACACCCACTGCATAGAAACTGGAATATATTCATCCAGCCTGCTTTCTTCAGAAAGCACAAAGACACTCTCACACACACAAATTCTCTCTCACATACAGACTTACACTATCCACAAGCACACAAAGTCTCTCTCACACACACACTATCCACACTCACACACACCTCTCTTGGAGCCTTCCAGCTCTGCTCCAATAAGATCAGGCATGAGAGGGTCCTGCTATGATTTTGCATATGTTGACCTTTAGTATTTTTATTCATCTACTTTTTTCCTTCTTTGTCATTTGTGCTTGTGAGTGTGTGTGTGTGTGTGTGAGTGCTTGTTTGTGTGTGATTGTTATTTACCAACTGTTCAGTCTGAAGTGTGTGTGTTTGCGTGCTGGCGGGCACATGCAGAGAACGGTAATTCTGTTTCCTGTGAGCAGAGCTCCAGGTTCAGCTTGACGTCTCTCCCTTCCTCTCCAGCTGCTGTGAACATGGGCCAGCCTCACATGCAGTTCAACGCCCAGGCCACGCCCCCCTACCAATCCTACCCCGGTGTGGGCGGAGTCATGCCCCCCGCCACCATCATGGGAGGAGTCATGGGGCCGGGAGGAGGAGGAGCCATGATGGGGCAGAACTCGGGAATGATGGTCGGCATGGCGATGCCCAACGGCTACATGGGCGTGCAGCAAGGCATGATGGGACACCAGGGTGGAGCCATGCAGCAGGGGGCGGGGCCAGCCCAGTTCTCCATGCAACAGCAACAGCAGTGGGGTGTGAATCAGGTGTGTGTTCTCCCCTTCAGATACACAGCAGGGTGACCTGTCAGCAGCTCCTGTACTGGATGTACTTACTACTCTTCCAACATCACACACACACACACACACACACACACACACACACACACACAGGCATGCACAAACAGAGACACACACACAGAGAGACACACACAAGCATACACACGCACACACTCTCTGTGTGTGTGTTCTGGTCATGTCGGGTGTGAGCTCTGCGTTGTCATCATCCTGATGGCGGCAGGAGGTTAATAACAGATCGTAAATCATACCACACACACACTCTCACACATACACACACACACACACTCTCACACATACACACACATACACACTCTCACACATACACACACGCACACACTCTCACACACACACACTCTCACACATACACACACACACACAATCTCACACATACACACACACACACACACACACACACTCTCACACATACACACACACTCTCACACACACACACACACACTCTCACTCTCACACACACACACAGGCATGTACACACACCCTCTGCCTCAGTTTAATGCAGTGGTGCAGTTTTGTGTGACAGTGTGTGTGGTGTGTAACAGGTTGAATGAGTGCAGCAGGGATATAATAATGTTGTGTGTGTGTGTGGGGGAGGGGTGGTTGCTAAAGGATGCTCAGAATAGGAGTTATTAGTTCTTGAAAACACACACACTCACACACACACACCTCAGATACTGCTGAGGCACTAAGGTATATGTATAATGAATGAAGTGGAGTGAAGATGGGGGGGGGGCTTGGGGTCTAGGGAGGCTGGAGCATTAGAGGAGGGGAGGGGAAGGGAGGGGAGGGGAGGAGGAGGGTGATCGCCTGGAGGGAGGGAGCATTAAGCGAGGGGGAAGGAGTCTTCCCCCTCGCTTAGAAACCATTTCCATGTCAGTGTTTTTTAAGCAGTGTGATTTCAGTCGTTTAAAAAACTCCCCCTCTCCCCTCCCTCTTTCCCCTGGTGTCTCTCGTCCCCCTCTCCCCTCCCTCTTTCCCCTGGTGTCTCTCGTCCCCCTCTCCCCTCCCTCTTTCCCCTGGTGTCTCTCGTCCCCCTCTCCCTCCCTCTTTCCCCTGGTGTCTCTCGTCCCCCTCTCCCTCCCTCTTTCCCCTGGTGTCTCTCGTCCCCCTCTCCCTCCCTCTTTCCCCTGGTGTCTCTCGTCCCCCTCTCCCTCCCTCTTTCCCCTGGTGTCTCTCGTCCCCCTCTCCCTCCCTCTTTCCCCTGGTGTCTCTCGCCACCCTCTCCCAGATGACCCCGCAGATGGCAGGAATGACCATGAGTGGCGTGGGGGCAGGGCCAGGAGGCTTCAGCCAATCAGGAGCGCCCGTGGGGGGGTGGGCCGGCCCCCCGTCAGGCCAGACCCTCAGCACCCAGCTGTGGAAGTGAGGGGGGGGAGGGGGGAGGAGTGGGGAAGAAGACCTGCCCTCCGCAGTACAACGCGCAGGAGGCAAATCGTAGACTACTCCACTAGCCCCGCCCCTCCCTTCTGTCATCCCTCTGAAGCCCCACCCATCTGTTATCTCTTCAGTGATTGGTGGAGGAGAAGGGGGTGGGGTTTGCTGGCAGCTCTTGTGTCTCTCTGATGTTGGTTTGGGTTACACTCTTACTCTTTTGATTCCTTTTAACTGTTGTTGTTGCTGTAAAAAATTAAAAAAAGACATATCGGGGAGAGAAAGCTGCTGGACTATTAATACGAGGCGTTGTACGATATATCGTTTACAAAATCCATAGTTGGGTAGTTAAATGGCAGATGTGGGTATTTTGTTGGTGCTCCCACTCAGAGCCCCCCCCCCAGTCCTCCAGGCCTGACCTGTGTGAAGCAATGATCCTCCCCCTCCCCCACCCCCACCCCCTCCCCCTCTCTTGAGGGTAGTCGTAGAAGATCAGTACTGTATAGATGTTCCCCCACTCAGCGAGCCATAAGAACAGAGAGTTTGGCCATAGCTGGTTCTATTCAGAGGTGTAATCTGTCCTGTTATATATCTGTCCCGTCGCATCATCCCAGGGCCCTACTCCTAGCCCTCTACAGCTCTGGGCTGGGAGAGTTAAAGAGGTCAGAAAGATATTCCTCCCCGGGTCTGTTTCTATCCAGCATGTCTGGCCTGTCGCGTGTGTTCTCCAGCACACACGGCAGCTAAGACACAGCGCCTGGGCTGGTTTTCCCGGACCCTCATAAGGCCTCTCCGTTGGTCCAATAGGTTTAGAGTTAGGACATGAACGCAGATCTTCAACTGACCAATAGATGGGAGGCCATGTGGCGCCTTCATGTTGGCCAAACTCTCTGGGTGACCCCTGACCCCTCTCCCCCTCTGTGGGTGACCTCTGACCTCTGCCCCCTCCTTGCTGTCATCCGCCATCTTACAGTGGTGTTGGTTGTGTGCAGTTCAAAGAAGCACAGTTAGTCTGAGACAAATAAACCTGGACGACCAATCAGCTTCTAGCCTAGAAAGGGCGGGCCCTGGAGAAGATAAGGGGATTGGACGGTGAGGTCATTGTCAGGATGCCACAAGAAGTCTGTCGACGCTGTGAGCCGTTCGGAGCTCTCAGTGGATGGACCTGAAGAAAGACTTCCTGGATCGATGGGTTCAGGTTTTACTTCCTGGTTTTGAGGATGACCTCATGATGTCTGATCCTCTTACATCTCATTTTATAGGGAGAGTAGGGAATACAGAGATTTTAAATTGAATATCGAGTTTAGAATCAGGAGAAAGCAATCAAAGACACATGGATGTGCAGCCTAACACTGCTCCAGAGGTTCTAGCCACATAGACAGGGTCCCTCTGCCATGCAATAACGACCCACACACAAACACACACACAGTCCTCCAGGTTTATTTCTAACGTGTTTACATTTTCTGGTGCCTAGTACAAAGAAAAACAATGTAATTTCCGTGCATTAAACAGTGAAAAGCCATGAACGTATGCGTGGTCATTACTGTCTCATGACTCGTCTAATGCAGTCTGTCTTCTGTCAGGTTTGGCAGGGTTTGTTTCTTCTCTGACGTTGACAAGAGGGTCGTTTGGAATACATTTACATTTAGTCATTTAGCAGACGCTCTTATCCAGAGCGACTTACAGTGAGTACAGGTACATTCCCCCGAGTCAAGTAGGGTGAAGTGCCTTGCCCAAGGACACAACGTGAGTTTGGCACAGCAGGGAATCGAACCGGCAAACTTCTGATTACTAGCCCGATTCCCTAACCGCTCAGCCACCTGACTCCCCACAACATGTGTTTTTCCCTGGAGTTAATTCCTGTATTCCAGTGTGTAACAGTCCTGTTCAGTTGAACACACAGACACACACACACAGTACACACACGCTCACACAAACAAATACATTGAGGTCTTGTTATTTTAGTCCGTACAGCCCATATGACATGCTTTCAAATATTTTTTTTTTTTTTTTTTTTTACTTAGAAACTGGCACAGATTCCTGTTCTACCTTCCGTATCCCCAGAGATTGTCAGGCCCACATATTCAGGAAACAAACTGCTCTCTGCTTCAACGTCCAGTGCCTTTCAAATCCTCGGAGGCCGTCAGAGTAAATCGGCAGCATAATTTTTACTTACTTCTGGAGAGCCAATCAGGCAAGTTCAATTCATGCGGTTGGTCCAAAGTCCTGTCCATCAAAAGTCAGCCGTGTCCAACCAATGAGCAAACAAGATGGCTTCAGTAGAGTAAATCCCGTCGGCTTGCGGTCTGTCCTGCCCTTGACCTTGATGTAACACTGCAACCTGCTTCCTCTCCCCAACTGTTCACCCCAATGGTCTGGGAGCGCTTGGCTAGTGTCCCGGTCCTCAGACCTCGATGACCACTGTGTCCTGTCGATGTTTGGGCTCGTTGCCCAGGTTGACCTTTTCTGTGCGTGTGTGCCACACCAGAACCTGAGGGAGGGAGGGAGGGAGGGAGGGAGGGAGAGAGGGAGGGAGGGATTTGTGTGAGTTGCTCTACTGAGAGAAAACCCTTCAGAGACCCTATTTTAAAGTACACAAACATCTCTGCATAGCTTCTCTTCCTTGACATAATTATACATTCACCACTGTCACAATGGATTCTGCTGTAATGTAAAGGAAAAAGAATGGGTGCATATAGTTTAAACACAAGAGCTTGGATTTAACAGGCTGATAGGTCTACCGTGAAATGGTCAAACTTTGTTGCTGCCTCACTGCTGTTTGGCTCACACACACACATACTCTCACACACACACACACTCACACACACGTGACAGATTGCTCTTCGTGCTCTGCCAGTAGTGTCTGGTCTCTGCTCAGGTGGAACGTGTCACTTCCTGCACACGATGCTACTAATTGGTCTAATTTGCATATCTAATGAGTTTCAGTTGAGCCTTTCAGTTTAGATCACGGGGGGAGCGGATGGGGGTGGAGTAGGACTACAGTGTGTGTGAGGGTGTGTGTGTGAGGGTGTGTGTGTGTGTGTGTGTACTCTCACATCCCTCATCTGCAACTTCAAATAACAATCTGTCTTTACTTTTCATCCATCCTCCTCTTTCACTCTCTCTTCTCATCTTCGCTAGCACAGCCAGGCGTTTCTGGTGGTGGTCTGCAGTGAGAGGTGCTGGGAGTTGTAGTCTGGGCTGGTCTGCAGTGAGAGGTGCTGGGAGTTGTAGTTTGTGCTGGTCTGCAGTGAGAGGTGCTGGGAGTTGTAGTCTGGGCTGGTCTGCAGTGAGGGGTGCTGGGAGTTGTAGTTTGTGCTGGTCTGCAGTGAGAGGTGCTGGGAGTTGTAGTCTGGGCTGGTCTGCAGTGAGGGGTGATGGGAGTTGTAGTCTGTGCTGGTCTGCAGTGAGGGGTGCTGGGAGTTGTAGTCTGGGCTGGTCTGCAGTGAGGGGTGATGGGAGTTGTAGTCTGTGCTGGTCTGCAGTGAGGGGTGATGGGAGTTGTAGTCTGTGCTGGTCTGCAGTGAGGGGTGATGGGAGTTGTAGTCTGTGCTGGTCTGCAGTGAGAGGTGCTGGGAGTTGTATTCTGTGCTGGTCTGCAGTGAGGGGTGATGGGAGTTGTAGTCTGTGCTGGTCTGCAGTGAGGGGTGATGGGAGTTGTAGTCTGTGCTGGTCTGCAGTGAGGGGTGATGGGAGTTGTAGTCTGGGCTGGTCTGCAGTGAGAGGTGCTGGGAGTTGTAGTCTGTGCTGGTCTGCAGTGAGGGGTGATGGGAGTTGTAGTCTGTGCTGGTCTGCAGTGAGGGGTGCTGGGAGTTGTAGTCTGTGCTGGTCTGCAGTGAGGGGTGATGGGAGTTGTAGTCTGTGCTGGTCTGCAGTGAGGGGTGCTGGGAGTTGTAGTGTTCCCTGGCAGCCTGAGGGCAGGCTTGGTAGAGGGGGTACTTGTATCAGCTTGTTCTGTGATAAGAGAACTTGACCTCATGCCAGCACAGCTCCCCAGATTGTACTCCTCTTTCCCCCTCTCTCTCTCTCTCTCTCTCTCTCTCTCTCTCTCTCTCTCTCTCTCTCTCTCTCTCTCTCTCTCTCTCTCTCTCTCTCTCTCTTATCTTCTCTCTATTCCTCTATCTCTCCTTTGTCTCTCCTTTTTTTCTATCTGTGTTTACTATCTCTGTTCCAGTGTCCCATATCCAGTTACTTTGAGACTCCAAGGTCAGTTTCGCTTGTTGCCAGTAGTTCCCAACACAACCGGTCTGATCCCAGGTCTGATCCCAGGTCTGATCCCAGGTCTGATCCCAGGTCTGTTCCCAGGTCTGATCCCAGGTCTGGGCCCAGGTCTGATCCCAGGTCTGTTCCCAGGTCTGGGCCCAGGTCTGATCCCAGGTCTGGGCCCAGGTCTGATCCCAGGTCTGTTCCCAGGTCTGGGCCCAGGTCTGATCCCAGGTCTGGGCCCAGGTCTGATCCCAGGTCTGATCCCAGGTCTGATCCCAGGTCTGGGCCCAGGTCTCACTGTCCCCAGTCTGAGAGCGGATGCTGACCTCACGTCTGTGAGGAGCAGGGGAGCGGAGATGGGACCCCCCTGCCTATGGGAGGACCGGTCCTGTCGGTCAAAGCCCAGCCCGCTATGCACCGTGTGAGCGCTGAGTGATAAGTGGAGGTGTCACACCTCACAGACTGGAGCGGGTGATTACTGATGATGTCACGTCCTTCTGGCTGTGTGTGCAGCGAGTGATTAGTGATGATGTCACATCTCACTAATGGCCTGTATTAATATCAGTGGTGGGCCACCCCCCATTAGGATAATGGGGGTGATAATGAAGATGTCTCTGCCGATGCCCTGCTCAGCCCAGGAGAGAGGAGAGGGGCTAAGTGTGGATGATGCATGGTTGGAGAGGAGGCTATATTAGGAGACTGGGCTCAGTTCCATTCCAGCGTGAGCCCTTATCTCCCCTTGTTCTCCTCCGCTCCCCTGGTTATGGAAATGACTTGTAAATGGAGGAATTAAATGGTGTGATCTGGTAAAGAAGCTGGTTTGGCTGTCGTTCTCTTAACCCTTGTGTTATCTTCGGGTCATTCGGACCCATCAGTCATTGCACATTGCATTTTCTTTTAACCGTTGGGCTGTCTCAGACCCCCAACATTGCGAAGGTTAAAAGAAAAATATTTTTATTTGCTTTTGTATTGGGTAAAATTGGGTAAACACAACGATGGTTCGTTATGAACCTTTGGGTCATGTGACCCGAAGGCAGCACAAGGGTTAAAGGCATTCCTCTGCATATCTAGAGATGGAGATATTGGGGAAGTGATGCTTAGGAAAGGCCTGCATAAGGGTCTGTGAGTTTACTGTTTCTATTAAACGCAGTGTGATATTTTGACCTGGTTAGCTGTACATGATTTGTCCATGTTTTCAGTAGTAATGCTCTTGTTCAAGGGATATAACATCCATCACCAAAGTTTATCACCAGTAATAATTTCAAGCCCCGAGAGAGTGGAGATTTAAACCCACCTGCTGGCCAGGCCCTCTTAGCAGACTAACAGGAGCCACATCTGGATCTTTACCAGGCAGCCTCGTTAGACTGACAGCCTGGGAGACACGGGGGGGCGAAGGCTACTGACCCTGTGGGCCCTGTTGGCTCACCGGTCAAGCGAGCGCACCACACAGGCTAAGGCCTTACCTTTCAGCAGCCTGGGTTTGAATCTACTCATTCCCTGCATGTCCTCCCCTCTTTCTCACCTCACTCCGTTTCTCATCGCTGTCGATCGCCCCGAAGGAAAATCATACATTTTAAATCTTTAATAATGATTTTAATTAAAAAAAATTGCTACTCACCCGGGTGCAGTTGTTGGCTCGAGGCTCCAACTCAGCCACCTTGGTGATCTGCTTCAGGAAGTCTGACTCCTGCATGCCTGGCTGGGAGCCCCTGCGCTTGAACAACGCCTTTGGGTTCTCCAGGACCACCTGGAGATTCACGGCGAAGCCTGAGGGTGAAGCGGGATGAGAGGGAGAAGATGACGGGTTAGGATCGATAACCGTGCCGCCACAACGCATCTCACACGGCACGCAACCTTCTCACATCCGATGTGTTACTTCACCCAGGGCGAGCAATCTCCGGGTGTTACCAGCGTGTAAGAAAAATACACAAACACAACACACAGACTCGGGAGGGGATGAACAAGCTTGAGTTTGTGTTGCTCTCTCTCACGAGGACGTCACAAACAGGTGTGGAGATGCACTCTGTTTTCTACAGCTTCGGTTCCAAATATATCTCCGTCCTCGTCCTTCGATTCAGAAATGCTGCCCTCAGAAAAACAACCACGTAGCCAAGTGAAGAAATGATTTAAGGAGATAAGGGAAGGAAGGTAAGATATCTATATCAAAAATCTTGGAACTAGGTCACTATATATCCCCACAATGGAGAGAATGCATCGGATTTATGCTTAACGTGGCCCAGTGTGCTGTGTGTGTGTGTAGGATGCAAGGCAGTGTGACAGGAAGACTGTGCGTGGTGTCATACATTCTTGTCTCAAATACAATCTCGACGCTCCGCTGGGACTGGGGTGAGCGGATGGCTGGGCCGCTCCAGCTAACCTCCATGACCTCTTCTGCATGTTTCCAGCGAGTGCACACTGATTTCTAGGGCGCCGCTAGCTCGGTATTCACGAAGGGATTCCTCGACTCCACAGAGAGAGAGAGGGTGTGCGGGGGAGAGACAGATGGAGGCAGAGAGAGAAAGAGAGAGAGATAAAGATGGAGAGGAGGGAAAGGAGAAAGAAAGAATGAAAAGGATCCAAGAACAAACGAGTGAAAGATGGAGTCCAGAGTAGGATACAGGCAAAATACCTCAAATACTGTAGATTCAGTATAACAATACAAGCAATAATTTTCTTGATTTGAACTGGACTCTCTCTTTTTACAGGACAAGAACGATTGGTGCTTGGGTGCCATTGACAACTTTCAAAAGAGGAAATTGGAAAACTAAATTTGACAACACTTTGCATCAGCACGAGGGAACACACAATAATCGAGTCTTGTAATATTAATTTGCCCTATCAGGGCATTACTAAACAGGGAGTAATCCCGCAGTGAAATCACATACGCTACAGCCTTGGAGGTAAGATAGGTGGATTTGAAAGCAATTATATGATAGAAATCTCGTTACCTGCAGCTAATACAAGTGATATGGTGATGAGCGTGCTTCTCACGGTGCCTGCTCAGCAGAGAAGACCCATCATCTTGACTAATGCTCACTCTAAACCCTCTGAACCTGAAGCCATTTACCCGGTAAGCATCTCACACGGATCTGAGGTGACTTGACGTCAAAACCACTGTCATTTGATGTGACATCAACAAGACGTTGATTGCTTTGTCTTGTTGTTTGTTTACGTCAGTGATATTCGGTCAGAGGAGCCACGTGCTGAATACAGGACATCCTAACAGTGCTGATGCGGAGATGGTAAGCCTAATAATGTATGGAATGGCGCATTTGATCGACAAGTTATTTTTCTTTGGTCTTTATCCTTCCTTGCGTGCTTGTGTCTTGTTTTATTGGCCTATGAAGGAAAAGACATACAGGAAGGAACCCGTTTTTTAACTGAAACCCTACAGGTGCATAGTCTGCTCTATGAGACAGACTGAAGCCCCACAGTCCCAGAGCTCCTTCACGCGGCTAAATGATAACCTTAAAAAACATTCTCCTTCACCTGTCTCTTCCCTGCCCAACACCCTCCAAATCGACAGGAAGGTGTTAACACTTGCTTCCAGACAAAGTCAGCACCCCGCTAACAAACAGGCTGTGTTCGAGTAAGACGTGCACATGAACATGAAATGCACGCGGCCTATTGTACACATCAAACACAAGCTCTCCTAGCACGTGACTGTCGGAGGACGTAGCCAAGGCGAACACCAAGCCTCCTCTCAGGGCTATTGTGCTCCAGTAAATGAGATGGAGCTGTTGCAGACATTTGTGCGCTTTTTAACCACGTTGAGCACCTCAGCAGCACAATGCACCTTATTAAGGCCGGCAGGCGCAGCCAGGTTACAGAGAGAAGCCGCTTCCCATTCTCAACAACAATGGTTATAAATGATTTAGAAAGAGTAAGAGTGGAGGTTCAGGGAACACAGGCGTAGCCATCGTTAACGACCGTGCTTCTGTTTTACGGTTTACTCTGGTTACTTTATCGTACCGTTATCAGGCGTGGTTGCATAATTTGCAACTGATGATGAGTATGTTGTGTGTCAGTGTGTGGGTTTAATGGGGCTGTTTCTGTGATTTGGATGAGGGAGGGAGGGCGGGAGGGGAGGGTTATATCCAGTTATAATGCCTTCATTAACACACCGCAAACACCCAGGGGTTTGTGTGTGCATGTATTTAAGTGTGTACTGTAGGTGTGTGTGTGCTTGAGTGTTTGTGTGTATGTGTGTGTGTGTGTGTGTGTGTCTGTGGAGCAGGGGATGTTCAGAGAGAGAGAGGAGGGTTGAGTGGTGATAATGGCAGAATAAGGTTTCAGCTGAAAAGCACAGTTCAATACTTCTAGCATTCAGGTCCACTAGCTCTGGTGTACCATGCCAGAGGAGTTATCTGCATTCTGGAAAACTCCTTGTTTTGACTCCGTTGTGACATAGTCCTCGTTCAGCCTTTGAAGTGCTGGCCTCTGGGTTTGGTGCCACAGTGGGGAAGGGTTGGTAACCCTGCATGTGGTCCGGAACTCACGGCCCAACCTATCTGCTCGCGTCCTTCATCTCATTGTCATGGTTTCGCCCTCTGTGTGGTGTGTGGGCGAGGTCTTACCTGCCATGTCGATGGCGAAGGGGCGGTCGGGCCTCCAGCCTGTGTACCAGCCCACAACTTTACCCCTGAACACCAGGGGGCGCTCATAGCGACGACCGCCCACCAGCCCCACGGGCCACACCGACACCCCTCGCGTCCCTCGCATCTGTGGGGGGGAGGGGGGGGGGGGTGGATGTGAATACGCCTGACATCAAACACATCAAATAGAGATACGAATCATGAGTTCGCAGGTTCAAATCCCCCCTGTGCCAAACTGTTCTTTGGATGTGGGCTTCTGCTAAATGAACGGGTTATACAGACACAGGTGTAGACAGACAGGGTGATGCTGCCACACACACAAAGAAAAAAAGAAAAGCCAAGTGACGGTTTTGTGAAACACAAACACACTTTCACATCTTTCATTGCTGTTGGATGTGTCTTTTTCTCCTGGTCCATTATCCTCCTGCATCGCATTACCATTCAGAGCAGATCTGAGATCTCTAACCATACAGCCAAGTTCTATAGAAGGCAGACTGTGTGAAGTTATCAGACTCAGAAACACATTCATTCAGTTTCTGTCTGTACGGGAAACTAGAAATCTTTCATCGAACCTGAAAAGGGTGAAATCAGTGTGTCTGGAATCTTCCCCCTGAACCAATGTGGCACTAAATGAAACCGGGTGGTATAACCAAGTTGGTAGTTTCATTTTTTACACTGAATCAATTCAAAGACTGCCGGGAGCGACACGGAGAGGGAAATAGACAGTGTGTGGTTTGTGGCAAAGTGTGTGTTAGTGTGAATAGAAGTGCTCAGATGGCTTTCAGCGCTAGAGTAGTAGGTATACTGTTGGCCAACTGTCATTTACATTTAAGTGTGTGTGTGTGTGTGTGTGTGTGTGCGCGTGAGTGAGAGAGGGAGAGGGGGAGAGTGAGAGGGATGGAGGGAGGGAGAGAGGGAAAGAGAGAGGGGGAGGGGGAGAGATGGAGGGAGGGAGAGGGAGAGTGTACATGAATGTGTCATTTCATTCATGATACCAAAGATCAACAGCATAACATCTCTAACATATATTCTCCTTTCAAACACACAGCAGCCTCAAGCCAAACACCGTCGATACGCAATAACAGAATAAAACTGCATTACAAAAAACCTTATGGTCAGAGGAAGGCCTTAATATTTAATGTCTCTGTTCTGTCTGGCAGCTCTGAACGCAGGGACTGATAGAAGTCCTCCCTTTCCTCCCCCCCCTCCCTCTTTCTCCCAATACTCTGTCTCTCCCTCACTTCTCTCTATTCTCCCCCTGAGCAATGAGCACACACTTTGAAGCCCTCTCTCCACTAATGCGTTGCCCCTTGAGCTTGCTTGTGCAACGCTAAAACCCTTCCCCCTTATTTCTGTTTCCTCCTGCCTCTCCTCCTCTCCTGGGTCACTGTTCAAAGGCTTCTCCAGCTCTGGTCTATAAAAACGCAGATGAAAAGAGAGTGTGTCCGCACAGACGGATTGTGGTTCTCAAGTGGAGCCATTGTCTCGGCTTAGCGGTAGAGGTACATGTTGACCCATAATGGTATTTATACGGAGGGTAGCCAGGGGAATTAAACAAAAATACTTAATGGTCGGCTATCGCTATACTTATCACCGTTAACTACTCATCATGAACCCAACCTTGATTCAGATATATTCTCTGTCCAGGAAGGATTTACCTGAAATCTATATTCCTCTGAGGTGTTGCTTGCCAGCTGCCGTCAAGAAAGAATTGTGTTCTTTTGTGATGCTCAAGCGAAACATTTTTTACGGTCAAATGTGTGAAATTCATCCTGTTAAGACTGAAGGAGCTTTAGGAATGGATCGAGGGGGGTTAAATAACGTAACTCTCCCTTCACCTCCATCCCACTTTTTAATCCTCCCAGATTGGAGAGGGATGGATGGGCGGAAACAGAAGGCTGGACATCCTTGATTAGACTCATCCAATCATAGGAGTCAGGCGGCTGAGTGGTTAGGGAATTGGGCTAGTAATCTGAAGGTTGCCAGTTCGATTCCCGGCAGTGCAAAATGACGTTGTGTCCTTGGGCAAGGCACTTCACCCTACTTGCCTCGGGGGGGAATGTCCCTGTACTTACTGTAAGTCGCTCTGGATAAGAGCGTCTGCTAAATGACTACATGTAAATGTAAATAGGATGTCCTGGGAGGATAGAGCAGTGAATGTGTCTGTTGTGTTCTACACTGTCGACAACACTTCCCAGAATAAATCAACGTGCTCACTTACTTCCTCTGTACACCTCCTCTCACCAGCTGAGCGGGCAGGGAAAAACTGGATACACCTAAACAATATCGCATGGCAGAATATGACGCATATGGTACTCGGAGATGCTGATGAGAGATTTTGATTTGTGTGTCACGTTTCATTGTCTGTGTTATGTTGTTTGTTGTTTGATGTGAATCTGTGGCCGGTGAACCCAAAAGCACACAAGGACATGGGCCTTCAGTCTCTTTGACGGCAGGCCGAAAGTCAGTCAGCGAACATGAAGAACATGAATCCCCCCCCCCCCCCCCACACGCCCCATCCAGACAGTAAACAAAAGGTTGATGCATTATGCGTGACACAAACATATTTCTTAATGATACAGCATTATGAATTTACTATACATTTGTGATTTTTTCTTCTTGCCCCGGAGAAAAAGCTGTCATTGAATTGTGTGTCTGTGGGGCTTCTCTGTATGTGATTTTAATCAACCCTTCTCCTTGTGTCATTAATATGCATGGCTAGGGCAATGTGAGGGGGAAGCGGAGGGGAAAGAATGAATCAAATTAGAGGAGAGAGAATGGAGAGAATGAGGAGGTTATGAAATGGTGATGCAACGACGCGTGATGTTGTGTGTGTGTGTGGGAGAGTGAGGTTGGTCCTGAGTGGTGTGTTTGTTTCTGAGGGATCGAGAGAGACACACACCGACAGAGACAGGGTGAGAGTCTGTGTCTCTACACAAGAGTGTGTGTGTGTGTGTGTGTTCCTCTCAGGGCATCGTCTCTGTCTCTCAGTCGCAGTCGTAGCAGCTGTATGTGAGGAGTGGAGGGAACAGCTCGATGAAGCTCGGGGCAGACAAAGCGAGCAGTCAGGCAGACTCAATCACACCAGTCCTGAGGCAAATGGGGAAGAGAGGGGAAAGAAAGGGAGAGATATGGAGAAAAACGAGGAGAGGGAGTTAAAGGACTGGGGAGTGAGAGGGATGGGAGATGGGAACACAGAGGGGGGGTGAGAGAGAGGAGAGGAGGTCAGGGGGATGCGTCTGTGGTCAGGGAAGGAAGAGAGAGACCAGGGAGAATGGCGGAGGGGCTGGGTGGGAACCAGAGTTGCATCCAACCACTTCTCCCTCTCTCCTTTCTCGCTTTCTTCACCCCTCTCTCACCCTCTCCTCGGTCCCTCCTCCACCCCACCCACCCCCTCATGAACAATACCTCGCGCAGAGAAGTGTTCCTTTCTGCTTCGCCTTCACCAGTGTGTAATTATAATAATTGCTCGCATGGATTTGATGGAATTGGATTTCATTTCTTTTTCAGTTATTTTGCTCTCTCTCACCTACTTTCTCTGGTTTCTTTGCGAAACCTTGTCCTGGCTGTGATCGACTTTACACACAAGCTGTTCATTTATTTAGGGTTTAGACAAGCTGAAGACCAACTCCAGGTGGAAACATGGGGACAAATCTCTGCATACGACATGTTCCACTGTGGGGCAGACTTTGAGCTTTGTTTGGGAAATATCTCTTTAATCAATGTGTTGCTTTCCTCCACTGTGCAGTGTGTCCCTGCAGACCTGGCCTCATTAGGAGTGCAGATTGATGTGATGACTATAAACTGCGGGTTTTGGGGGGGGGGGGGGGGGGGTGGTGGTGGAGGAGGAGGGGGGGGGATCTCACAGTAGCAGAGCTTGTTGTGACTGACAGACTGGCTGACAAGGCTGAGGGGTGGCAGGGGGGGTATGGCTAGCCAGCTCCCCCCCTCCCCACTACCCTCCGGGGCAAACTGCTAACTCAACCCCTGGCTCAGCTTCAGAGAAGGAGAGAGAGAGAGACAGAGAGTGAGAGACAGAGACAGAGAGAGAGAGGCAGGACTCTGATTGCTCAGAAAGCATTAATGTGCAACATTTAGTTTGCTGACAGCCTACTCTGATTTGTCTCTCTCCTGACACTGCCCGTGTTCAGAGGAGGCAGCTGCAGTGAGTCTCTCTCTCTGTATCTGTTTACCTCTCTCTATGTCTCTCTCTCTTTCTGTGTCTGTCTCGGTCTCTCTCTATCTCTCTCTCTCTTTCGCTCAATTTTTCGCTCTCTGTATCTCACTGTACATCCCATAATTCAGTTTTTTTAGGCAGATTTTTTCCAGCTTGTTTCTCTACACCCCCTGTGGCCTTTCAGGGCAGAAAATGATGGAATATAAATGAGCTGTTTCATAAGGTTTTCATTGAAAAAAATGCTTGTACACATGGCAAAAGCTTTTAAAGTAGGCCAGAAGTTTGAGGTGAGACATACAGAAAGTCAAACCCATTTAATAGGCTTTAACTGCAATGCCTTCTCATGAAGGAGACCTCCATCATCCAGCCTCCTGAACCCAACACCCCTTCAGAGGTATATATTGGACCTGGACAGATGCGATCTGTGTGATTCTACACATCACCAAGGTAACCGCTCTCTCAGGTTATTACCGCCACATGACAGGCTATTACTTCAGGGAGGAGCCCCGCAATCACCAGCAAGAAGCCCGGCTCACAGACATGCAATCAGCCCCCATCAGCCAGCATCGTCCTGTGCTGCTCTCCCGAGGCTGAGCCCTGCGACCAGAGCTCCTCTCTGGGATCTGAGCCCTTCCTGGACAATGGCTATAGATCAATGTTTATAGGGCAGCTTGGAACTGTGTCATCAGCGCCTGAACGAGCTGTGAGGTTTCAGAGATGATTGTGTCTGTTGGCCTCTGTATCATCTCACAACCTTCCCCTCCCTCCCCTCCCCTCTCTCCCTCCCCTCCCTCCCTCCCTCCCCTCTCTCTCTCCCTTCCTCCCTCCCTTCCCTCCCTCCCTCCCCTCCCTTCTCTCCCTCCCCTCTCTCCCTCCCTCCTCTCCCCTCCCCTGGAACCACATTTTTTACTTGTTTAAGAGTACTCCATAGTGTAAATGAAAATATTACAAACACATATTTTGATTCCTGGTTTAAATCCAGTCCAGAACTTGAATTCATACACTAACAGTGGTGAAGGACAAGTGACAGAGCTGTGATGAAACAAAAAATAATCTTGCACACACACACACAATCAGGGCTGGACATGAGGAGTGCCGTGTTTACGGTAACGGTCGGTTTACCTCTTCGAACAGTTCCAGGCTGTACGTATTGTCATCGTCCGCGAAGAACACCACTCCCGGATCCTTTCGTGAACGGTGTTGACGCAGCCAGGTCAGAGCTGCGTTCCTCTGCTCAGTGGCGCGAGGCATCCCAGGCCGTTTAAACCGGCGTGGGGTTAAGACGTGCAAGTGTGTGTATGGCACTCCCGAACGGGCGAGGAAGCGCGCCACCAACTCCGTGCGTATGTTCGAGTCTTCCACCACTATCCAGTGAAAGCTAGGGACCTGGCGAAAGGTGTTGGCGAGCCGGGTGAGTTCTGCCTTTTGGACCGGACGGTTGTAGGTTGGGGTGACTGCGTAGATTACCGGCAGAGCGGAGCGGTTTCCCCGATGCTGGCTGGTTCGAGCGTGCCGTTGTGCGCTCTCCGGCCGACCAAGGGCAGGACCCCGCACTGACGTCCGTTTAGTGTCGATGTCAATCATGATGATGACGATAAGAACCCAGGGCAAAAGGATGAAGAAGCGACTGAAAAAGAGCGATTTCATCATGTACAAGTTAGGAGATAAAAAAAATCCGACCCGGGCTCGCTTTCTCTTACTCACTCCATCACTAACCTATACCGCGCATCCCACGTAGTCTACGTGCAGAGACAATTTTCCTAAGCTAGTCAAATGCACACCGAAAATAGTTATATATACCGACTATAGTTAATGCCTTCTGTAAATTCTGCTGTCGGTGTGAGAATAATTTGATTTGTCGCTAACGCTAACTGGTTATGAAAACGAACCCGTCCCGTCGGGAACGCTTCTGCAAACACTCTCCTCTCGGACAGCCTATGAGAAGTGTAAGTGCTTCATCTCTCGAAAAAAAAAGAGTACAAAAAATTGCAATCCATAAACAGCAGTTAATATTGTACATTCCGTTAGTCCATGCTAATAAAGTAGCTTTCTAAAATTGATTTCTAGTGTTGTCGTGGTACTCGGAGGAAACAGCATCGTTCTCGAGGCAGAGATACTGGTTGAGTCGGAGACCACAGCGGGGAGAAGCAGGTGCGCGAGATCGTCAGGGCGAAAAAAGGGAGGGGTGGAGGGACTGCGATGTAGAGACGGAACGGAAAGGATTGTGATGGACGGAGAGGGGAGGGAAGCTACGAGAGAGGGGGGGAGAGAGGGGGCAGGGAGAGAGAGGGGGATAGAGAGAGAGAGATAGAAGGAGAGGGGGAGAGGGAGGAGAGAGATGGAGAGGGGAGAGGCGAAGAGAGAGAAGAAGAGGGGGGAGAAAGAAGGGAGAGGGGGGAGAAAGAGGGGAGAGGGGGGAGGCAGAAAGAGAGATGCATTGTTATGCTACAAGAGAACCACGTCAGCGTCCATTGGGAAGGGAGAAACCCTCATCTATACTATACCGAGAGGGAATGAGTGAGAGAGCTTTATTTGCACTCAGTAAACATTTGATTTTGTTCCAAATGAACATCGGAACTTCGATTTTCTCCGGAGTAAATCTATTCTTGTCAACATTTAGGCCTACGCTGGCCTAACAATGTAATTAGGTACAAACAAATCATCCCTGCAACAAAAATCATCTGGTATAGGAAATTAATATTCATCCCAGCAAAGCACAATACAATATCCAAGAATGAAATAAACGTAAATGTAAATTAACGACTCTAAATAGCTGACAACCGAGTGATTGTTATAACTGTGTAGCCTCTCTCTGTTCTTGTTATTTGTATTATTTATGTTTTTTTGTGTGTTTTTTGTTGTTGACAAATGTTTAACCTCTGTGTGTTTAGTATTCGTAACATGTTCCTTTCTATTGTTATATTGATTTATTTATTTATTTTGATTTATTTTTATCTGGACTGCAGCTGGAAGGCCTCAATTTCCCCTTGGGATTACAAGTAGGCTATCTACCTGTGTGTGCGTGCGTGTGTGTGTGTGTGTGTGTGTGTGTGTGTGTGTGTGTGTGTGTGTGTGTGTGTGTGTGTGCGTGTGCGTGTGTGTGTGTGTTTTTCACACCATTATACTTTAATACACCTCAATATTGTTTTTGGCACAGCACCAGGTATTGAGCAGGCAGCCTATCCTGAGGGATTCACCGAGAGACCACAGTCTCAGGTAAATACACTGATAACGGTCTTCCTTCACGAAATGAGCTCCCAAGCTCGATTTACTTTGAAGACCGCCGTTCATATGCGCATCACACAATTCACGTCTTGTCATTTCTTTATACTGGATGGAAGAAACCAGGACACAGCAATGTCAAATCTCCTTGTGGAACCATCACTAGTCAATTACTCACTCCTGTCTTCTGGATGCAGCCCTCTGCCCTCCTGGCTCTGTCCTGTCACCATGGATACCTGTCAATCACGCCTGGCAGTTTGACCAGACCGCCAGTAGCCTACCCAGTTCCACCAAAAGGTAGGCTACAGAGAAACAGTGGGCTACACAACCGCCGGGATTAACATGATGTGAGGTTGTTGGAGAACAGTTGTCTGTCGGGACAGAGCTCCGGTAGTTTGAGTTGAAGCTATATATGCTCAGCTGATTTAGCCCAGGGGATGGTTATTATCTGTCATCACGTCAGTGTCACTGAGGCTGGGAGACATGGAGGTATGACACAGAGTGATGTCTTTAGCTACTGAGTGCTGGAGCAGAGCATCTCTTCCTGCAAGGACTTCCTGATGAGACGAAGGCATGGATGAACCACACAAACGCAAACGTACTTTCTCCGACTGTGTGTGTGTGAGAGAGAGGGTTAGTCACTCTGTCATTTGTTATTATGGTAATACTGTACACAAGAAAAGTGAAGGATGGAGAAAAAAAGAAAATAGAGACCATGAAAAAAGAGATGAATAACTTGTCAGGATGCAGTAGGACGGCATACTTTTTCCCGCACACAACGTAGAGCCGCGGACAGCCACGCGACTTCATCTCATAAATCAGGACGGAATGCGATTAAGCAGTAAGTTAGTTCAATTCAATTTGAAGACAATTCCAATCGACTCTACAAATGGTAACTCTATAACGCATTTGTCAACACCATTAGCATAGAGATGAGTTTCTTTCCGTGCGCTTGTGTAGATTGGAGGCAAGCTAATACATTTTCCCCTAGTAGGCTATGACTCAATTGTCCAAAAGCTTGCTGTTGATAACATTCGCTATTTTATGGTCATGAAAAGGCAACTGTTGAATTGAATTATCTCGAAATTTCATCACAATTCCAGGTTCAATTCATAAAATGAGAATTCGTAATTTGATTTACCTCTCAATTCTATCTTTGGAGCGTGATTGTTCATGGCCTTTCAGTCTGGATTGGCAATTGGTACAGAAACTAGAGCCTTGAAAACTTCAAGAAAGTACGGCAACAAAGAGGTCATACATTATTTCTATTTTCAAAAGTCCTTCTGGAGTCTGTAGGTGACGAACACAAACACACACAGACAATGAAAGACTCAAAGAAGTAGGCTACGAAGGTAAAACTGATTTAGTTTATTTGTTGGCAGACGTTCTAACCGCCCCCCCCCCCCACACACACACACACACACACCCACTGCCCCCGTTGCTTTTGAACGTTGTTCAGTATAATTGAAATATAAAATACACTGAAAAAAATTGAATTGAATCTAAGATACACATGTTTTGACAACACCACCACTTTGACTGCAACATCAGAGCTGTGTCTGGGGAAACAACACGCTCAGTCAGCAAGGCAGGCCCCCAAAACAAACTTGAGTTTGGTGACCCTGAGTCGCAGATAGAACCCAGGCAGATTTACACAACAAAGGGATTCCCTTTCAGCCAAGGCAGCTAGATTCCTGTCTGTGTGTGAAGTCCTGGCTAGAGAGTATGCCTTTCAGTTATATATTCATGTGTGTGGGTGGGTGCCTATGTGCCCACAAGATGTGCGAGTGAGTGTGTGTTTTCAAAGTGTGTGTACAGGCTACACGTCTGTGTGCTAACGTGGTGTTGGTGTCTCTATGTGCCCATCCACATTCCAGTCACCTCCAACAGGGCCTCACCAAGCTCAGCTTCGCTCCGTCTGAAGACTGATGAAGACCCCGTGATTTAAACAGGCATGTGAATGGACTGCCTTGTCCCGCGTAGGACCCATTGATGTATAGGAAGTGAATGCATTCCAGGGGCGAGCATTCACGCCAGAGCCCTGGCAGGCTCTTGACCGGTCACTGTCTGCAACACCGCAATCTGTTACTGTGACACTTAGTCGTTAGGCATGCAAGGGAGTGACAGGATGAGAGACTGGCTAGCACAGCCACCGCTAACCCATAAAAGGCGTAAGGAGATTCACCTAGCAAAGGGAGGTGAGCTGAGGGTGGGTACACTTGGCCCACATGACCTACGACGACACAACGCATTCATTCAAAGCAGTCAAAATGGACATCTAGTGTCGAAACCACACGAGTCTCTCACAGATGACAAAATCCTTTTCTACACCTCTATGGGCTTTTGGCCTGGACTTTGGTAAGAAGTGACAAAATCCTTTTCTACACCTCTATGGGCTTCTGGCCTGGACTTTGGTAAGAAGTGCTTCCCCACAGCGGGCGGGTGTCTGGCCGTGCCTGGTGAGAAGCACATGCCTGTGGGCTTTGTGTCTTGGTGCTTATTGTCATTCTGTTTGAGATGTGGATTCTGGCTGGGTCTCCCTGCGAATGTGTGACCTCCCTGCAGGGGCATGCTGTCCACCTGGGGAACGCTCTGAGCCTGGCTCCAAGCAGAGAGATTCGTTAGGGTGCGTTCAATGCAGCCAGTGTGTTGAGTCCCCGCTGAGCCTGTTCTCTCTCTCTCTGTCTCTCTCTCTTCTCTCTCTCTCTCCCGGTTTATCTCTCTCGATCTCTCT